>NW_022168493.1:0-14874 GCF_008728515.1 Papio anubis
CTTCATGAAGACTAAGTTGCAACCCTGTGAGGTGAATGCACATATCACAAAGAAGTTTCTCACAAAGCTTCTTTCACGCTTTTAATGGAGGATATTACCTTTATCAGCGTAGGCCTCAATGCGATCCAACGTCGCCCTTCTCAGGTTCCTCAAAGACAGTGTCAATAGACTGCTCCAGAAATGTAAGTGTAACTCTGTGAGATGAATTCACACATCACAAAGAAGTTTCTAAGAAAGCTTCTTTCTAGTTTTTATCTGAGGATATTTCCTTTGTCACCGTAAGCTTCAAGGCGCGAAGAAGTATCCCATTGCAGATTTCAAGAAAACTGTGTCAGCAAACTGATGCCTGAAGAGAAAAGTGTAACTCTGTGAGTTGCACTCACACATCGCAATGCAGTTTCTCAGAACGTTTCTTTCCAGTTTTTATCTGAGGAGATTTCGTTTTTTACCACAGCCCTCCATGGGCTCCCAAATATCACTTTCCAGAATCCACGAGAACAGTGTTGGCAAACTGCTACAAGAAGGGAAAGGTGAAAATGTGTGTGATGAGTTCACATATTAGAAAGCGATTTCTGAGAAAGCTTCTTTCTAGTTATTATCTGAGCATATTTCCGTTTTCACTGTGGGCCTCCATGCGCTCAAAAATATCACTTTGCAGATTCCACAGAAACAGTGTTAGCAAACTGCTTCATGAAGACTAAGTTGTAACCCTGTGAGGTGAATGCACATATCACAAAGAAGTTTCTCACAAAGCTTCTTTCACGCTTTTAATGGAGGATATTACCTTTATCAGCGTAGGCCTCAATGCGATCCTAAGTCGCCCTTCTCAGGTTCCTCAAAGACACTGTTAATCGACTGCTCCATGAAACGTAAGTGTAACTCTGTGAGATGAATTCACACATCACAAAGAAGTTTCTAAGAAAGCTTCTTTCTAGTTTTTATCTGAGGATATCTCCTTTGTCACCGTAAGCTTCATTGCGCTAAGAAGTATCCTGTTGCAGATTTCAAGAAAACTATCTTAGCAAAGTGATGCCTGCAAAGAAATGTGTAACTCTGTGAGTTGCATTCACACATCGCAGTGCAGTTTCTCAGAACGCTTCTTTCCAGTTTTAATCTGAGGATATTTCCTTTTTCACCATAGCCCTCAATGAGCTCCCAAATATCACTTTGCAGAATCCACGAACACAGTGTTAGCAAACTGCTACAAGAATGGAAAGGTGAAACTCTGTGTGATGAAGTCACACATCAGAAAGCAATTTCTGAGAAAGCTTCTTTCTCGTTATTATCTGAGGATAGTTCCTTTATCACCATAGGCCTCAAGGCGCTCCCAAATATCACTTTGCAGTTTCCACGAAAACAATGTTAGCAAACTGCTTCATGAAGACTAAGTTGTGACTCTGTGAGATGAATTCACATATCACAAAGCAGTTTTTCACAAAGCTTCTTTCACGTTTTTAATTGAGGAAATTTCCTCTATCAAGGTAGGCCTCAAGCGGTCCAAAGTAGCCCTCCTCAGGTTCCTCAAAGACAGTGTTAATCGACTGCTCTACGAAACGTAAGTGTAACTCTGTGAGATGAATTCATACATCACAAAGAAGTTTCTAAGAAAGCTTCTCTCTAGTTTTTATCTGAGGATATCTCCTTTGTCACTGTAAGCTTCATTGCGCTAAGAAGTGTCCTGTTGAAGATTTCAAGAAAACTGTGTTAGCAAACTGATGTCTGAAGAGAAAGGTGTAACTCTGTGAGTTTTATTCACATGTCACAATGCAGTTTCTCAGAAGGCTTCTTTCCAGGTTTTATCTGAGGATATTTCCTTTTTCACCATAGCCCTCCATGGGCTCTCAAATATCACTTTGCCAATTCCACGAGAACAGTCTTAGCTAACCGCTTCATGAGCAGAGAGGTGTAACTCCGTAAGATGTATTCACAGATCACAAAGAAGTTTCTCAGAAAGCTTCTTTCTCAGTTTTATCGGAGGATATTTCGTTTGGCCCTACAGTCCTCAAAGGGATGCGAAATATCAGTTCTCATATTCCACAAAAATCGGGCTAGCCAACGGATCCACGAAATACAGCAGTAACTCAGTGAGTTGAATGCCCACATCACAAAGCAGTTTCTCAGAAAGCGTCTTTCTTTTTTGAGCTGAGGTTATTTGTGGTCTCGGTAGGCCACGGTGTGTCTATTGCAGATTCTGCAAAAACACTGTTAGCAAGCTTCTCAATGAAAACAATGATGTAATCCTGGGAGCAGAATTCACCCACACCAAAGAAGTTTCTGAGAAGGCTTCTCTGCAGATTTGTCTGAGGTTCTTTCATGATTCACCATGGGACTCAATGATATCTAGGATATCACTTCTGAGATTCCACAAAATCAAGGCTAGCAAACTCCTCCATGAAAGAGTGGTGTAACACTGTGAAGTGAATTCACATCACAAAGCGGTTTGTCAGAAAGCTTCATTCCGGTTTTTCTTGGAGGATATTTCCTTTGTCCTTCTACTCTTCAAACCCATCCGAAATATCAGTTCTCAGAATTCACAAAAAGAGGTCTAGCAAACGGCTGCAAGAAATAGTGGTGTAACTCTGGGAGACGAAGTCACATATCAGAAAGCAATTTCTCAGAAAGCTTCTTTCACGTTTTTCTCTGAAGGGATCTCCTTTGTCATCATAAGCTGCATAGCGCTAAGATGTATCCTGTGGCAGATTTCAAGAAAACTGTGTTAGCAAACTGATGCCTGACGAGAAATGCGTAACTCTGTGAGTTGCATTCACACATCGCAGTGCAGTTTCTCAGAACGCTTCTTTCCAGTTTAATCTGAGGATATTTCCTTTTTCACCATAGCCCTCAAAGAGCTCCCAAATATCACTTTGCAGAATCCACGAACACAGTTTTAGCAACCCGATGCCTGAAGAGAAATGTGTAACACTGTGAGTTGCATTCACACATTGCAGTGCAGTTTCTCAGAACGCTTCTTTCCAGTTTTATTCTGAGGATATTTCCTTTTTCACCATAGCTTTTAATGACCTCCCAAATATCACTTTGCAGAATCCACAAACACAGTGTTAGCAACCTGATTCCTGAAGAGAAATGTGTAACTCTGATTTGTATTCACACATCTCAGTGCAGTTTCTCAGAACGGTTCTTTCCAGTTTTAATCTGAGGATATTTCCTTTTTCACCGTAGACCTCAATGAGCTCCCAAATATCACTTTGCAGAATCCACGAACACAGTGTTAGCAAACTGATGCCTGAAGAGAAATGTGTAACTCTGTGAGTTGCATTCACACATCGCAGTGCAGTTTCTCAGAGCCTCTTTCGAGTTTTCATCTGAGGATAATTCCTTTTTCACCGTAGCCCTCAATGAGCTCCCAAATATCACTTTGCAGAATCCACGAACACAGTGTTAGCAAACGAATGCCTGAAGAGAAATGTGTAACTCTGTGAGTTGCATTCACATGTCACAATGCAGTTTCTCAGAAGGCTTCTTTCCAGGTGTTATCTGAGGATATTTCCTTTCTCACCATAGGTCCTACAATTCCAAATATCACTTTCCCAATTCCACGAAAACAGTCTTAGCGAACCGTTTCATGAGGAGAGAGGTGTAACTCTGTGAGATGAATTCGCAGATCACAAAGAATTTCCTCTGCAAGGTTCTTTCTCATTTTTCTCGGAGGATATTTCCTTTGGCCCTATACACCTCAAAGGGATATGAAATATCAGGTCTCAGATTCCACAAAAACAGGGCTAGCCAACGGATCCAGGAAATACAGCCAATCATTATTGAATGCAATACATCCACAGCAGTTTCTCAGAAAACGTCTTTCTTTTTTGAGCTGAGGTGATTTGTGGTCTCGGAGCCCCACCCTGTGTCTTATTGCAGATTCTGCGAAAACACTTTTAGCAAGCTTCTCAATGAAAACAATGATGTAACCCTGTGAGCTGAATTCACCCACACCAAAGAAGTTTCTGAGAAGGCTTCTCCGCAGATTTGTCTGAGGTTCTTTCATGATTCACCATGGGATTCAACGATATCTAGGATATCACTTCTGAGATTCCACAAAATCAGTGCTAGCAAACTCCTCCATGAAAGAGTGATGTAATACTGTGAAATGAATTCACACATCACAAAGCAGTTTGTCAGAAAGCTTCATTCCGGTTTTTCTTGGAGGATATTTCCTTAGTCCTTCTACTCTTCAAACCCATCCGAAATATCAGTTCTCAGAATCCACAAAAACAGGGGTAGCAAACGGCTGCACGAAATACTTTTGTAACTCTGGGAGATGAAGTCACATATCACAAAGCAATTTCTCAGAAAGCTTCTTTCACGTTTTTATCTGAGGAGATCTCCTTTGTCACTGTAAGCTGCATAGTATCCTGTGGCAGATTTCAAGAAAACTGTGTAAGCAAACTGATGCCTGAAGAGAAATGTGTAACTCTGTGAGTTACATTCACATATCTCTGTGCATTGTATCAGAACGCTTCTTTCCAGTTTTAATCTGGGGATATTTCCTTTTTCACCATAGCTTTCAATGAGCTCCCAAATATCACTTTGAAGAATCCACGAACACAGTGTTAGCAACCTGATGCCTGAAGAGAAATGTGTAACTCTGTGAGTTGCTTTCACACATCGCAGTGCAGTTGATCAAGCTTCTTTCCAGTTTTAATCTGAGGATATTTCCTTTTCACCATAGCCCTGAATCCCTCCCAAATATCACTTTGCAGGGTAGGAGCACAGTGTTAGCAAACTGATTTCGGAAGAGAAATGTGTAACTCTGTGAGTTGCATTCACATGTCACAATACACTTTCTCCAAACTTCTTTCAGTTTTAATCTGAGGATTTTTCTTTTTACCATAGCCCTCAATGAGCTCCCAAATATCACTTTGTGGAATCCACGAACACAGTGTTCGCAAACTGATGCCTGAAGAGAATTGTGTATCTTTGTGAGTTGCATTCACACATCGCAGTGCAATATTACAGAACGTTTCTTTCCAGTTTTAATCTGAGAATATTTCGTTTTTCACCATAGACCTCAATGAACTCCCAAATATCAGTTTACAGAATCCACGAACACAGTGTTCGCAAACTGATGTCTGAAGAGAAATGTGTAACTCTGTGAGTTGCATTCACATGTCCCATGCAGTTTCTCAAAAGGCTTCTTTCCATGTTTTATCGGACGATATTTCTTTTTTCACCATAGCCCTCCATGGGCTCCCAAATATCACTTTGCCAATTCCATGAGAACAGTCTTAGCGAACCGCTTCATGAAGAGAGAGGTGTAACTCTGTGAGATGAATTCACAGATCACAAAGAAGTTTCTCAGAAAGTTTCTTTCTCATTTTTATCGGAGGATATTTCCTTTGTCTCTATACTTCTCTAAGGAATATGAAATATCAGCCTCAGATTCCACAAAAACCGGGCTTACGAATGGATCCACGAAATACAGGTGTAACTCAGTGAGTTGAATGTACACATCACAAAGCAGTTTCTCAGAAAGCATCTTTCTTTTTTGAGTTGAGGTTATTTGTGGTCTCAGACCGCCACCGTGTGTCTTATTGCAGATTCTCTGAAATCACTGTTAGCAAGCTTCTCAATGAAAACAATGATGTGAACCTGGGAGCTGAATTCACCCACACCAAAGAAGTTTCTGAGAAGGCTTCTCTACAGATTTGTCTGAGGTTCTTTCATGATTCACCATGGGATTCAAATATATCCAGGATATCACTTCTGAGATTCCACAAAATCAGTGCTGGCAAACTCCTCCATGAAAGAGTGGTGTAACACTGTGAAATGAATTCACACATCACAAAGCGGTTTCTCAGAAAGCTTCATTCCGATTTTTCTCAGAGGATATTTCCTTTATCCTTCTACTCTTCAAACCCATCCGAAATATCTGTTCTCAGAATCCACAAAAACAGGGCTAGCAAACGGCTGCAGAAAATACTGGTGTAACTCTGGGAGAATAGTCACATGTTAGAAAGCAATTTCTCAGAAAGCTTCTTTCACGTTTTTCTCTGAGAAGATCTCCTTTGTCGCTGTAAGCTACATAGCGCTAAGAAGTATCCTGTGGCAGATTTCAAAAAAACTGTGTTAGGAAAATGATGCCTGAAGAGAAATGTGTAACTCTGTGAGTTGCATTCACACATCGCAGTGCAGTTTCACAGAAAGCTTCTTTCCAGTTTTAATCTAACGATATTTCATTTTTCACCATAGGTTTCAATGAACTCCCAAATATAACCTTGCAGAATCCACGAACACAGTGTTAGCAACCTGATGCCTGAAGAGAAATGTGTAACTCTGTGAGTTGCTTTCACACATCGCAGTGCAGTTGATCAGAGCGCTTCTTTCCAGTTTTAATCTGAGGATATTTCCTTTTCCACCATAGCCCTGAATCCACTCCCATATATCACTTTGCAGAATCCAGGAGCACAGTGTTAGCAAACTGATTTCGGAAGAGAAATGTGTAACTCTGTGAGTTGCATTCACATGTCACAATACACTTTCTCAGAAGGCTTCTTTCCAGTTTTAATCTGAGGATTTTTCCTTTTTCACCATAGCCCTCAATGAGCTCCCAAATATCACTTTGCGGAATCCACGAACACAGTGTTCGCAAACTGATGCCTGAAGAGAATTGTGTATCTTTGTGAGTTGCATTCACACATTGCAGTGCAATATTACAGAACGTTTCTTTCCAGTTTTAATCTGAGAATATTTCGTTTTTCACCATAGCCCTCAATGAGCTCCCAAATATCACTTTGCAGAATCCACGAACACAGTGTTAGCAAACTGATGACTGAAGAGAAATGTGAAACTCTGTGAGTTGCATTCACACATCGCAGTGCAGTTTCTCAAAACGCTTCTTTCCAGTTTTAATCTGGGGATATTTCCTTTTTTCCATAGCCCTCAATGAGATCCCAAGTATCATTTTGCAGAATTCACGAACACATTTAAGCAAACTGATGGCTGAAGAGAAATGTGTAACAATGTGAGTTGCATTCACACATCGCAGTGCAAGTTGTTTCCAGTTTTTTTTAATTTATTTATTATTATTATACTTTAAGTTGTAGGGTACATGTGCATAACATGCAGGTTTGTTACATATGTATACTTGTGCCATGTTGCTGTGCTGCACCCATCAACTCGTCATTTACATCAGGTATAACTCCCCAATGCAATCCCTCCCTCCCTCCCCATGATAGGCCCCGTGTGTGATGTTCCCCCTTCCTGAGTCCAAGTGATCTCATTATTCAGTTCCCACCCCATGAGTGAGAGAACATGCGGTGTTTGGTTTTCTGTTCAGTGATAGTTTGCTAAGAATGATGGTTTCCAGCTGCATCCATGTCCCTACAAAGGACGCAACTCATCCTTTTTATGGCTGCATAGTATTCCATGGTGTATATGTGCCACATTTTCTTAATCCAATCTGTCACTGATGGACATTTGGGTTGATTCCAAGTCTTTGCTATTAGAATAGTGCTGCAATAAACATACGTGTGCATGTCTTTATAGCAGCATAATTTATAACTTTTTGGGTATATCCCCAGTAATGGGATGGTTGTCATATGGTACATCTAGTTCTAGATCCTGAGGAATCGCCATACTGTTTCCATATAATGGTTGAACTAGTTTACAATCCCACCAACAGTGTAAAAGTGTTCCTATTTCTCCACATCCTCTCCAGCACCTGTTGTTTCCTGGACTTTTTAATGATCGCCATTCCCTAACTGGTGTGAGATGGTATCTCATTGTGGTTTTGATTTGCATTTCTCTGATGGCCAGTGATGATGAGCATTTTTTCATATGTCTGTTGGCTGTATGAATGTCCTCTTTGGAGAAATGTCTGTTCATATCCTTTGGGCTCCACTTTTTTTGATGGGGTTGTTTTTCTTGTAATTTTGTTGGAGTTCTTTGTATAGGTTCTGGATATTAGCCCCTTTGTCAGGATGAGTAGATTGCAAAAATTTTCTCCCATTCTGTAGGTTGCCCACCACTCTGATGGTAGTTTCTTTTGCTGTGCAGAAGCTCTTTTAGTTTAATTAGATCCCATTTTTCAATTTTAGCTTTTTGCTGCTGTTGCTTTTGGTGTTTTAGACATGAAGTCTTTGCCCATGCCTATGTCCTGAATGGTACTACCTAGGTTTCCTCTTAGGATTTTATGGTATTAGGTCTAACATTTAAGTCTCTAATCCATCTTGAATTAATTTTCGTATAAGGAGTAAGGAAAGGATCCAGTTTCAGCTTTCTACTTATGGCTAGCCAATTTTCTCAATTCATTTATTAAATAGGGAATCCTTTCCCCATTTCTGTTTTTCCAGGTTTGTCAAAAGATCAGATGGCTGTAGATGTGTGGGTATTATTTCTGAGGACTCTGTTCTGTTCCATTGGTCTATATCTCTGTTTTGTACCAGTACCAGGCTGTTTTGTTACTGTAGCCTTGTAGTATAGTTTGAAGTCAGGTAGCTGCAGATGCCTCCAGCTTTGTTCTTTTTGACTTAGGATTGTTCCTGGAGATGCGGGCTCTTTTTTTGGGTTCCATATGAACTTGAAGCAGTTTTTTTTCCAATTCTGTGAAGAAACTCATTGGTAGGGGGCCATGGGGATGGCATTGAATCTATAAATTACCTTGGGCAGTATGGCTATCGATATTGATTCTTCCTATCCATGAGCATGGGAATTTTTCCATTTGTTTGTGTCCTCTTTTATTTCACACTGAGCAGTGGTTTGTAGTTCTCCTTGAAGAGGCTCTTCCTTACATCCCTTTGTAAGTTGATTCCTAGGTATTTGATTCTCTCTTTGAAGCACTAGAATGGAAGTTCATTCATGATTTGGCTCTGTGTTTGTCTGTTATTGGTGTATAAGAATGCTTGTGATTTTTATGCACATTAATTTTGTATCCTGAGACTTTGCTTTTGTGCTGTTTATCAGCTTAAGGAGATTTTAACATACAATGGGTTTTCTAAATATGGCACCATGCCACCGCAAAACAGGGACAATTTGATTCTTTCTTTTCCTAACTGGAATACCCCTGATTTCTTTCTTCGCCTTAATTGCCCTAGCCAGAACTTCCAACACTATGTTGAATAGGAGTGGTGAGAGAGGGCATCCCTGTCTTGTGCCAGTTTTCAAAGGAATTTTTCCAGTTTTGCCCATTCAGTATGGATATTGGCTGTGGGTTTGTCATAAATAGCTCTTATAGATTTTGAGGTACGTTCCATCAATACCGAATTTATTGAGCGTTTTTAGCATGAAGGGTTGCTGAATTTTGTCAAAAGCCTTTCGTACCTATTGAGATAATCATGTGGTTCTTTGTCTTTGGTTCTGTTTATATGCTGGATTATGTTTATTGATTTGGCGTATCGTTGAACTCAGCTCTGCATCCCAGGGATGAAGCTCCACTTGATCATGGTGGATGTTTTTTGATGTGTTGTTGAACTGGCTTGCCAGTATTTTATTGAGATTTTTGCATCGATGTTCATCAGGGATATGGTCTAAAATTTCTTTTTTGTTGTGTCTCTTGCCAGGCTTTGGTATCAGGATGATGCTGCCCTGCTGTTTATTAGAGGATTCCCCTCTTTCTATTGATTTGAATAGTTTCAGAAGGAATGGTACCAACTCCTCCTATACCTCTGGTAGGAATTCATAGCTGTGAATCCATCTGGTCTCGACTTTTTGGTTGGTAGGCTATTAATTATTGCCCAATTTCAGAGCCTACTATTGGTTGGTCTATTCAGGGATTCAACTTCTTCCTGGTTTAGTCTTGGAAGAGGTAAGTGTCCAGGTTCATCCATTTCTTCTAGGTTTTCCCAGTTTATTTGCGTAGAGGTGTTTATAGTATTCTCTGATGGTAGTTTGTATTTCTGTGGGGTTTGTGGTGATATTCCCTTTATCATTTTTAATTGGCGCGATTTGATTCTTTTCTCTCTTTCTTCTTTATTAGTCTTGCTAGTGGTCTGTCAATTTTTGTTGATCTTTTCAAAAACCAACTCCTGGATCTATTGATTTTTTGGAGGGTTTTTGTGTCTCTATCTCCTTCCAGTTCTGCTCTGATCTTAGTTATTTTTGCCTCTGCTAGCTTTGGGAATGTGTTTGCTCTGCTTCTCTAGTTCTTTTTAATTGCGATGTTAGAGTGTCAATTTTTGATCTTTCCTGCTTTCTCTTGTGGGCATTTAGTGCTATAAATTTCCTCTGCACACTGCTTTAAATGTGTCCCAGAGATTCTGGTATGTTGCATCTTGTTCTCATTGGTTTCCAAAGAACATCTTATTTCTGCCTTCATTTCCTGTTATGTACCCATAGTAGTCATTCAGGAGCAGGTTGTTCAGTTTCCATGGGGTTGATGGTTTTGATTCAGTTTCTAGTCCTGAGTTCTAGTTTGATTTGCACTGTGGTCTGAGAGACAGTCGTTATAATTTCTGTTCTTGTACATTTGTTGAGGAGTGCTTTACTTCCAATTATGTGGTCAATTTCCGGAGTAAGTATGATGTGGTGCTGAGAAGAATGTATATTCTGTTGATTTGGGGTGGAGGAGTTCTATAGATGTTCATTAGGTCTGCTTGCTGCAGAGATGAGTTCACCCTGGACATCTTTTGTTAACTTTCATCTGCTGGATCTGTCTAATGTTGACAGTGGAGTGCTGAAGTCTCCCATTATTATTGTATGGGAGTCTAAGTCTCTTTGTAAGTCTCTTAAGGACTTTGCTTATGAATCTCAAGTGCTCTGTATTGGGTGCATATATATTTAGGATAGTTACTCTTCCTGCTGAATTGATCCCTTGACCATTATGTAATGGCCTTCTTTGTCTCTTTTGATCTCTTTGATGGTTTTAAAGTCTGTTTTATCAGAGACTAGGATTGCAACCCCTGCTTTTTTTTGTTCTCCATTTGTTTGCAAATCTTCCTCCATCCCTTTATTTTGAGCCTATGGCGTTCTCTCAGGTGTGAGATGGGTCTCCTGAATACAGTAGACTGATGGGTCTTGACTTTATCCAGTTTGCCAGTCTGTGTTCTTTTCATTGAGCATTTAGTCCATTTACATTTAAGGTTATGATTGTTATGTGAACTTTATCCCGCCATTATGGATATTAACTGGTTATTTTGCTCGTTAGCTGATGCAGTTTCTTCCTAGCCTCGATGGTCTTTACATTTTGGTGAAGCTTTTGCAATGGCTGGTACCATTAACTCCCTTTCCACAAGTTGAGTGCTTCCTTCAGGGTCTCTTTTGTAAGGCAGGCCTAGTGGTGACAAAATCTCTAAGCATTGCTTATCTGTAAAGGATTCTGGATTTCTCCTTCACTTATGAAACTTAGTTTTAGCTGATATGAAATTCGGGTTTAAAATTCTTTTCTTTCAAGAATGCTGAATATTGGCCCCACCTCTTCTGGCTTGAGAGTTTCTTTCAGAGATCTGCTGTGAGTCTGATGGGCTTCCCTTGTGGGTAACCCGACCTTTCCTCTGGCTGCCCTCTTTTTCCTTCATTTCAACTTTGGTGAATCTGCAATTATGTGTCTTGAGTTGCTCTTCTCGAGGAGTATCTTGTGGCGCTCTCTGTATTTCCTGGATTTGGTTGGCCTGCCCTACTAGGTTGGGAAGTTCTCCTGATGATATCCTGAAGAGTAAGGTTTTCCAACTTGGTTCCATTTTCCCCTCACTTTCAGGCACCCCAATCAGACGGAGATTTGGTCTTTTTACATAATCCCACTCTTGCAGGCTTTGTTCATTTCTTTTCTTCTTTTCTCGTTTATTTCATCTATTTGATCCTCAATCGCTGATACTCTTCCAGTTGACGAAGTCGGTTACTGGCTTTGTGCATTTGTCAATGATTGTGGTCATGGTTTTCATCTCTTTCATTCGTTTAGGACCTTCTCTACAATTTCAGTCTAGCCGTCAATTCTTTCCACTTTTTTCAAGATTTTAGTTTCTTTGGCGCTTTGCAATGCAATCTCCTTTAAGAAATTTGATGATTCAGCCTTCTTCTCTCATCTCACAAAGTCATTTTCCTCATTCAGCTTTTGATCCGTTGTTGGCGATGAGCTGCTTCTTTGGTCGGGAGATGTGGCCTTATTTGCTGAATTCTCCAGCTTCGTCCGTTTTTCCCCATCTTTGTGGTTTTATCTTGCCTCTGGTCTCTTGATGATGGTGATGTACTGATGGGTTTTGGGTGTAGGTGTCCTCTCTGTTTGATAGTTTTCCTTCTAACAGTCAGGACCCCCAGCTGCAGGTCTGTTGAGATTGCTTGAGGTCCACTCCAGACCCTGTTTGCTCAGTATCGCTATGGCAGCAGAGGCTGCAGAAGATAGAATATTTCTTGAACAGCGAGTGTACCTGTCTGACTTTTTGCTTTGGAAGCTTCCTCTCAGGGGTACTCCACCCTGTGAGGTGTGGGTGTCAGACTGCTCCCTAGTGGGGATGTCTCCAGTTAGGCTACTCAGGGCTTGGGGACCCACTCTGGAGCAGGCAGTTCGTCCGTTCTCAGATCCTGCCTCCGTGTTGGGGAGCCCACTGCTCTTCAAAGCTGTCAGACAGAGTCGCTTAGCGCCTGCAGAGTTTTCGCTGCTTTGTTGTTGTTGTTGTTGTTGTGCAGCTGTGCCCTGTCCCCAGAGGTGGAGTCTACAGAGACAGGCAGAAGCTTTGAGCTGCTGTGAGCTCCACCCAGCTGGAGCCTCCCAGCAGCTTTGTTTTTACCACTTGGGCTCAGGCAATGGCGGGCGCCCCTCCCCCAGCCTCGCTAAGCTGCCTTGCCGGTAGATCACAGACTGCTGTGTTAGCAATGAGGGGAGGCTCCCGGGCGGGACCCTCCCGCCAGGTGTGGGATATGTCTCCTGGTGTGCTCTGTTTGGTTAAAAGCGCAATATTGGGGTGGAGCACCACTCTCCAGGTGCTGTGTGTCTCAGTTCCCTGGCTGTGATCTTCCCTTGCACTTCCCAGGTGAGGCGATGCTCGGCCCCCTGATTCAGCTCTCACTGGTCGTGGGCTGCAGCAGCTGACCAGCACCCATCGTCCCGCACTCTCCAGTGAGATGAACCCAGCAGCTGCTGAAAATGCAGAAATCACTGCCTTCTGTGTCAGCTGGCTGTGCTTGGAGTTGAGACTGGAGCTGTTCCTTATTCGGCCATCTTGGTTTCTAATCTTGTTTCCAGTTTTAATCTGAGGATATTTTCAACGAGTCTCAATGAGTCTCTAATATCACTTTGCAGAATACACGAACACAGTGTTAGCAAACTGATGCCTAAAAAGAAATGTGTAACTCTGAATGTTGCATCCACACATCGCAGTACAGTTTCTCAGAACGGTTGTTTCCACTTTTAATCTGAGGATATTTCCTTTTTCACCATAGCCCTCAATGAGCTCCCAAATATCACTTTGCTTCTAATCCACTTAACACAATGTTAGCAGACCGATGCCTGAAGAGAAATGTGTAATCCCCAGAGTTGCATTCACACATCACAGTGCAAGCCAAAACGCTTCTTCCAGTTTTAATCTGAGGATATTTCCTTTTTCACCATAGCCCCCAAACGGCTCCCAAATATCGCTTCACAGAATCCACGAACACAGTTTTAGGAAACTGATGCCTGAACAGAAATGTGTAACTCTGTGTGTTGCAGTCACATGTCACAATGCAGTTTCTCAGAAGGCTCCTTTCCAGATGTTATCTGAGGATATTTCCTTTTTCAACACATAGCCTCCCATGGGCTCCCAACACTTTGCCAAATTCCATGAGAACAGTCTTAGCGAAACGCTTCACAGAGGGAGAGAGGTGTAACTCTGTGAGATGAATTACAGATCACAAAGAAGTTTCTAGAAACCTTTCTTTCTCATTTTTATCGGAGGATATTTCTTTGGCCCTATAGTCCCCAAAGAGATCCGAATATCAGTTCTCAGATTCCACAAAAAGCAGGCTAGCCAACGTGATCACGAAATACAGCTGTAACTCAGTGAGTTGAATGCACACACCACAAAGCCGTTTCTCAGAAAGCCTCTTTCTTTTTTGAGCTGAGGTGATTTGTGGTCTCAGTAGGCCACCGTGTGTCTTATTGCAGATTCTGCGAAAACACTGTTAGCAAGCTTCAATGAAAACTATGATGTAACTCCTCGTGAGCTGAATTCACCCACACCAGCAGTTTCTGAGAAGGCTTCTGCAGATTTGTCTGAGGTTCTTCATGATTCACCATGGATCTCAACGATATCCAGGGATATTACTTCTGAGATCTTACTAAAATCAAGGCTAGCAAACTCCTCCATGAAAGAGTGGTGTAACACTGTGAAGCGAATTCACACATCACAAAGCAGTTTGTCAGAAAGCTTCTTTCCGGTTTTTCTCGGAGGATATTTCCTTTGTTCTTCTACTCTTCAAACCTATCCGAAATATCAGTTATGAGAATCCACAAAAAACAGTGATAGCAAACGGCTGCACGAAATAGTGTTGTAACTCTGGGAGACGGCTCATATCAGAAAGTAATTTCTCAGAAAGCTTCTTCACGTTATTATCTGTAGAGATCTCCTTATCACTGTAGTTTCGTATAGCACTAGGAAGTATCCTGTGCCAGATTTCAAGAAAGCACTGTTAGCAAACTGATGCCTGAAGAGAAATGTGTAACTCTGTAAGTTGCATTCACACATCGCAGTGCAGTTTCTCAGAACGCTTCTTTCCAGCTTTAGTCTGAGGATATTTCCTTTTTCACCATAGCCCTCAATGAGCTCCCTAAATATCACTTTGCAGAATCCACGAACACAGTGTGTTAGCAAACTGATGCCTGAAGAGAAATGTGTAACTCTGTGAGTTGCATTCACGTGTCACAATGCAGTTTCTCAGAAGGCTTCTTTCCAGGTTTTTTATCTGAGGATATTTCCTTTTTTTCACCACATAGCACTCCATGGGCTCCCA
>NW_022168493.1:14974-35761 GCF_008728515.1 Papio anubis
CTGTTGTACTCGTTCAGTTACGTATTGCTAGAAGTATCCTGTGAATTTCCAAAGAAAAATGTGTTTGCAAAATGATGCCTGAAAAGAAATGTGTAACTCTGTAGTTGCATTCACTATCGCAGTGCAGTTTCTCCAGAGCGCTTCTTTCCAGTTTTAATCTGAGGATATTTCCTTTTCACCATAGCCCTCAATAGGCTCCTAATATCCTTTGCAGGAGATCCATGAACACAGTGTTAACGGAAACTGATGCCTAAAGAGAAATGTGTAACTCTGTGAGTTGCATTCACACGATGCAGTGCCGTTTTTCTCAGAAGCGGCTTCTTTAAGTTTTAATCTAAGGATATTTCCTTTTTCACCAGAGCCCACAATGAGCTTCCAAATATCACTTTGCAGAATCCACGAACACAGTGTTAGCAAACTCATGCCTGAAGAGAAATGTGTAACTCTGTGAGTTGCATTCACACATCGCTGTGTAGTATCTCAGAACGGTTCTTTCCAGTTTTAATCTGAGGATATTTCCTTTTTCACCATAGCCTTCAAAGAGCTCCCAAATATCACTTTGCAGAATCCACGAACACAGTTTTAGCAACCTGATGCCTGAAGAGAAATGTAGCAACTCCTGTAGGTTGCATTCCCGCACATCCGCAGTGCAGTTTCTCAGAATGCTTCTTTCCAGTTTTAATCTGAGGATATTTCCTTTTCACCATAGCCCTCAATGAGCTCCCAAATATTACTTTGTAGAATTCATCAACACAGTGTTAGCAAACTGATGCCTGAAGAGAAATGTGTAACTCTGTGAGTTGCCTTGACATTTCATAATGCAGTTTCTCTGAAGGCTTCCTTCCAGGTGTTATCTGAGGATATTTCGTTTTTAACCGTAGCCCTCAATGAGCTCCCAAATATCACTTTGCAGAATCGTGGAGCAGTGTTAGCAAACTGATGCCTGAAGAGAAATGTGCTTAACTCTGTGGTTATTCACCTCTCACAATGCAGTTTCTCAGAGGCTTCATTCCAGGTGTTATCTAGGGGATATTTCCTTTTTCACCATAGCCCTCCATAGGCTCCAAATATCACTTTGCCAATGCCCGCGAGAGAACAGTCTTAGCGGGCAAACTGTGAGGAGAGAATTACAACTTTGTGAATGAATTCACAGATCACAAAAAGTTTCTCAAGAAAGCTTCTTTCTCATTTTTTCTCGGAGGATATTTCCTTTGGCCCTATAGTCCTCAAAGGATCCAGAAATTCCAATTCTCCAGATTCCCACAAATATCGGGCTAACCAACGGATCACGAAATTCAGCTACAATACTCAGTGGGTTGAATGCACACATCACAAAGCAGTTCCTCAGAAAGCGACTTTTTTTCTTGAGCTGAGGTGATTTGTGGTCTCGGAGCTCCACCGTGTGTCTTATTGCAGATTCTGCGGAAACACTGTTAGACAACTTCTCAATGAAAACAATGATGTAACCCTGTGAGCTTTATTCACACACACCAAAGAAGTTTCTGAGAGTGCTTCTCTGCAGATTGGTCTGAGATTCTTTCATGATTCACCATGGGATTCAGCGATATCAGGATATCCTTCTGAAATTCCAAGTCGTGCTGAAACTCCTCCATGAAGAGTTATTTTAACACTGTCAAATGAATTCACACATCACACAGTGGTTTGTCAGAAAGCTTCATTCCGGTTTATCTCGGAGGATATTTCCTTTGTTCTTCTACTCTTCAAACCCATCCGAAATATCAGTTCTGAGAATCCACAAAAAACAGGGCTAGCAAACGGCGGCATAAAATAGTGGTGAAACTCTGGGAGACGAAGTCACATAACAGAAAGCAATTTCTCAGAAAGCTTCCTTCACGTTTTTATCTGAGGAGATCTAAATTGTCACTGTAAGCTGCATAGCGCTTAGAAGTATCCTGTGGCAGATTTCAAGAAAAATGTGTTAGCAAACTGATGCCAGAAGACAAATGTGTAGCTCTGTGAGTTGCATTCACACATCGCAGTGCAGTTTTTCAGAAAGTTTCTTTCCAGTTTTAATCTGAGGATATTTCCTTTTTCACCATAGTCCTCAAAGAGCTCCCAAATATCACTTTGAAGAATCCACCAACACAGTGTTAGCAAACTGACAACTGAAGAGACATGTGTAACTATGTGAGTTGCATTCACCTGTCACAATGCAGTTTCTCAGAAGACTTCTTTCCAGGTGTTATCTGAGGATATTGTCTTTTTCACCATGGCCCTCAACGGGCTTCCAAATATCACTTTGGAAATTCCACAAGAACAATCTTAGTGAACGGCTTCTTGAAAGAAAAGCTGTAACTCTGTGAGATGAATTAACAGAATACATACAGTTTCTCAGACAGCCTCTTTCCAGTTTTTATCTGAGGATATTTTCTTTTTCACCATACCCCGTCAAGGGCTGCCGAATATCACATTGCAAATTCCACAAGAACATTCTTAGCGAAAGGCTTCTTGAGGAGCAATCTGTAAGTCTATGAAATGAGTTAACAGAACACTAAGCAGTTTTTTAGAAAGCTTCTTTCCAGTTTTTATGTGAGGATATTTCCTTTTAGCATAGCCCTCCACTTGGCCTTCAAATATCCTTTGCAAATTCTACAGAGCGGTCTTGATGAAAGGCTTCTTGAGGAAAACTGTAACTCCTGTGACATAATAAATTCACAGAACACAAAGAAGTTTCTCATTTAACTTCTTTCTCATTTTTATCAGAGCATATTTCCTTTGACCTATAAGTCTTCAAAGGGATCGAAATCAGTTCTCAGATTCCATAAAATAAGGCTAGCAAACAGCTCACGAAATACAGCTGTAACTCGGTGAGTGGAAGTCGCACATCACCAAAGCAGTTGCTCAGAAAGCTTCTTTCCAGTTTTTATCTGAGGATATTTTCTTTTTCACCATACCCCTCTTTGGGCTGCCAAATATCACTTTGCAAATTCCACAAGAACAGTCTTACCGAAAGGCTTCTTGAGGACAAAGCTGTAAGCCTGTGAGATGGGTTAACGGAACACTAAGCAGTTTCTTAGAAAGCTTCTTTGCAGTTTTTATCTGAGGATATTTTGTTTTTCACCATGGCCTCTATGGGCTTCAAAATATCACTTTGCAAAGATCCACAAGAAAAGTCTTAGCCCGAGCGGCTGTGAGGAGAAAGCTGTAACTCTGAGAGATGAATTAACAGAACACTAAGCAGTTTGTCAGAAAGCTGCTTTCCAGTTTTTATCTGAGGATATTTTCTTTGTAACCATAGCTCTCTTTTGGCTTCCAAATGTCACTTTGCAAGTTCTACAAGAACAGTCGTAGTGAAAGGCTTCTTGAGGAGAAAGCTGTAACTGTGTGCAATTTATTCACAGGACACAAAGATGTTTCGCAGACAGCTTCTTTCTCATTTTTATTAGAGGATATTTCCTTTAGCCTTAGAGACTTCAAAGGGATCCGAAATATCAGTTCTCAGATTCCACAGAAATAAGGCTAGTAAACAGCTCCACGAAATACAGCGGTAACTCAGTGAGTGGAAATCACACATCACAAAGCAGTTTCTCAGAAAGCTCCTTTCCAGTTTTTATCTGAAGATATTTTCTTTTTCACCATAGCCCTCTATGGGCTGCCCAATATCACTTTGCAAATTCCACAAGAACAGTCTTAGCGAAAGGCTTCTTGAGGAGAAATCTGTAAGTCTGTGAAATGAGTTAACAGAACACTAAGCAGTTTCTTAGAAAGCTTCTTTCCAGTATTTATGTGAGGATATTTCCTTTTTCACCATAGCCCTCCATGGCCTTCCAAATATCACTTTGCAAATTCCACAAGAACAGTCTTAGCGAAAGGTTTTTTGAGGAGAAAGCAGTAAGTATGTGACATGAAAACACAGAAGACTAAGAAGTTTCTCAGAAAGCTTCTTTCTTATTTTTGTCAGAGGATATTTCCTTTGGCCTTATAGTATTCAACGGGATCCGAAATATCAATTCTTAGATTCCACAGAAAAAAGGCTAGCAAAAAGCTCCACGAAATACAGCTGTAACTCAGTGAGTGGAAGTCACGCATCCAAAAGCAGTTTCTCAGAAAGCTTCTTCCCAGTTCTTATCTGTGGATATTTTCTTTTTCACCATTGCCCTCTAAGGGGTTCCAAATATCACTTTGAAAATTCCAAAAAACAGTCTTAGCGATTGGCTTCTTGAGAGGAAAGCTGTAACACTGTATGAGAGGTGCTGGGACTAGCAGTTTCTCAGAAAGCTTCTTTCCAGATTTGATCTGAGGATATTTTCTTTTCACCATAGCCCTTATGGGCATGCAAATATCACTTTTCAAATTCCACAAGAATATTCTTAATTGAGTAGCGGTTCTTGAAGAAAAGCTGTAACTCTGTGAGATGAATTAACAGAACACTAAGCAGTTTCTCAGAAAGCTCCTCCCAGTTTTTATCTGAGGATATTTTCTTTGTCACCTTCGCCCTTCATGGAGAAGCACAAAATATCATTTGCAAATACCACAAGAACAGTCTTAGCGAAAGGCTTCTTGAAGGTGAAGCTGTAACTCTGTGAGATGATTTCACAGAACACAAAGACGTTTTTCAGAAAGCTTCTTTCTCATATTCTTCGGAGGATATTTCCTTTGGCCCTCTAGACACAAAGGAATCGAAATATCAGTTCTCAATTCCACAGAAATAAGGCTAACAAACAGCTCCACGAAATACAGCTATGTAAATCAGTGAGTGGAAATCACATATCACACTGCAGTTGCTCGAGAAAGCATCTTTGAGTTTTATCTGAGGATATTTTCTTTTTAACCATACCCCTTTATGGGATGCCAAATATCACTTTGCCAATTCCACAAGAACAGTCTTAGCGAAAGGTTTCTTGAGGGGAACGCTGTAACTCTGTAGAGATGAATTAACAAGAACACTAAGCCAGTTCTCAAGCTTCTTTCAGTTTTTGTCTGAGGATATTTTTTCTTTTCACCACTTAGTCCTCCATGGGCTTCCAAATATCACTTTGCAAATTCCATAAGAAGAGCTTAGCGAAAGGCTTCTGAGGGGAAAGCTGTAACTCTGAGGGATGAATTCACAGATCACAAAGAAGTTTCTCAGAAAGTTTCTTTCTCGTTTTTATCGGAAGATATTTCCTTTGGCCCTATAGACTTCAAGGGGATCCGAAATAACCATTTTCAGATTCCACAGGTATAAGGGTAGCAAATATCTCCACGAAATACAGCTGTACTCAGTGAGTGGAAGTCACACATCACAAAGCAGTTTCTCAGAAAGCTGCTTTCCAGGTTTTACCTGAGGATATTTTGTTTTTCACCACAGCCCTCCATGGGCTTCCAAATATCAGTTTGCCAATTCCACAAGAACAGACTTAGCGAAAGGCTTCTTGAGGGGAAAGCTGTAACTCTGTGATATGAATTCACAGAACACAAAGACGTTTCTCAGAAAGCTTCTTTCTCATTTTTGTCAGAGGATATTTCCTTTGACCCTATAGATTTCAAAGGGAAACGAAATATCCGTTCTCAGATTCCACAGAAATAAGGCTAGCAAACAGCTTCACGAAATACAGCTTTAACTCCGTGAGTGGAAGTACATCACAAAGCAGTTTTTCAGAAAGCTTCCTTCCAGTTGTTATATGAAGATATTTTCTTTTTCACCATAGCCCTCTAAGGGCTTCCAAATATCACTTTGCAAATTCCACAAGACCAGTCTTATTGAACGGCTTCTTGAGGGGAAAGCTGTAACACTGTGAGATGAATTAACAGAACTCTAAGCAGTTTCTCAGAAAGCTTCTTTCCAGTTTTTATCTGAGGATATTTTCTTTTTCACCGAAGCCCTCCATGGGCTTACAAATATCACTTTGAAAATTTCACAAGAACAGTCTTAGCGAAAGGCTCCTTGAGGGGAAAGCTGTACCTCTGTGAAATGCATTCAAAGAAGTTTCTCAGAAAGCTTCTTTCTCATTTTTATTGGAGGATATTTCCTTTGGCTCTATAGTTTTCAAAGGGATCCGAAATATCAGATCTCAGATTCCACAAAAAGAAGCCTAGCATACACTTCCACGAAATACAGCTGTAACTCAGTGAGTGGAAGTCACACATCAAAAAGCAGTTTCTCAGAAATCTTCTTTCCTGGTTTTATCTGAGGATATTTTCTTTTTCACCATAGCCCTCTATGGGCTTCCAAATATCACTTTCCAAATTCCTCAAGAACAGTCTTAGCAAAAGGCTTCTTGAGGGGAAAGCTGTAACTCTGTGACATGAATTCAAGGAACACAAAGTAGTTTCTCAGAAAGCTTCTTTCTCATTTTTATCAGAGGATATTTTCTTTGGCCCTATAGTCTTCAAAGGGATCCGAAATATCAGTTCTCAGATTCCACAGAAATAAGGCTAGCTAACATCGGCAAAAAATACAGCAGTAACTCAGTGTATGAAAGTCACACATCACAAAGCAGTTTCTCAGAAAGCTTCTTTCCAGTTTTTATCAGAGAATATTTTCTTTTACACCATTGCCCTCTAAGGGGTTCCAAATATCACTTTGAAAATTCCAAAAAACAGTCTTAGCGATTGGCTTATTGAGTGGAAAGCTGTAATACTGTGAGGGGAATTAACAGAACCCCAAGCAGTTTCTCAGAAAGCTTCTTTCCAGATTTTATCTGAGGATATTTTCTTTTTCACCATAGCCCTTATGGGCTTCCAAATATCACTTTTCAAATTCCACAAGAATATTCTTAGTGAACGGCTTCTTGAAAGAAAAGCTGTAACTCTGTAAGATGAATTAACAGAACACTAAGCAGTTTCTCAGAAAGCTCCTCCCAGTTTTTATCTGAGGATGATTTCTTTTTCACCATAGCCCTCCATGGGCTTCCAAATATCATTTTGCAAATACCACAAGAACAGTCTTAGCGAAAGGCTTCTTGAGGGTAAAGCTGTAACTCTGTGAGATGATTTCACAGAACACAAAGACGTTTTTCAGAAAGCTTCTTTCTCATATTCCTCGGAGGATATTTCCTTTGGCCCTCTAGACTTCAAAGGAATCCGAAATATCAGTTCTCAGATTCCACAGAAATAATGCTAGCAAACAGCTCCACGAAATACAGCTGTAAATCAGTGAGTGGAAGTCACATATCACACTGCAGTTGCTCAGAAAGCATCTTTCCAGGTTTTATCCGAGGATATTTTCTTTTTAACCATACCCCTTTATGTGATGCCAAATATCACTTTGACAATTCCACAAGAACAGTCTTAGCGAAAGGTTTCTTGAGGGGTATGCTGTAACTCTGTGAGATGAATTAACAGAACACTAAGCAGTTTCTCAGAAAGCTTCTTTCCAGTTTTTGTCTGAGGATATTTTCTTTTTCACCATAGTCCTCCATGGGCTTCCAAATATCACTTTGCAAATTCCACAAGAAGAGCTTAGCGAAAGGCTTCTGAGGGGAAAGCTGTAACTCTGAGGGATGAATTCACAGATCACAAAGAAGTTTCTCAGAAAGCTTCTTTGTCATTTTTATCGGAGGATAATTCCTTTGGCCCTATAGACTTCAAAGGTATCTTACACATCAGTTCTCAGATTCCACAGAAATAAGGATAGCAAACAGCTCCCCGAAATACTGCTGTTACTCAGTGAGTGGAAGTCGGACATGACAGAGCACTTTCTCAGAAAGCTTCTTTCCAGGTTATATCTAAGGATATTGTCTTTTTCACCATGGCCCTCAACGGGCTTCCAAATATCACTTTGGAAATTCCACAAGAACAATCTTAGTGAACGGCTTCTTGAAAGAAAAGCTGTAACTCTGTGAGATGAATTAACAGAACACATACAGTTTCTCAGAAAGCCTCTTTCCAGTTTTTATCTGAGGATATTTTCTTTTTCATCATAGCCCCTACAGGCTTCCGAATATCACTTTGCAAATTCCACAAGATCAGTCTTAGCGAACGCCTTCTTGAGAGAAAAGCTGTAACTCTGTGAGCTGAATTAACAGAACACTGGGCAGTTTCTCGTGAAAGCTTCTTTCCAGTTTTGACCGAGGATATTTTCTTTTCACCATATCCCTCCATGGGCTTCCCACCCCCACTTCCCTCTAAAATTCCCACCAGAACAGTCTTAGTGAAAGGCTTCTTTGAGGGGAAAGTTTGCAATCCTGAGAGATGAATTCAGAAAACACAAAGAAGTTTCTCACAAACCTTCTTTCTCATTTTTACTGGAGGATGTAACCCTTTCGCCCTATAGTCTTCAAAGGGATTCGAAATATCAGTTCTCGGATTCCACAGAAATAATGCTAACAATTAGCCCCTCGAAATACAGCTGTAACTCAGAGGGGAAGTCACACATCACAAAGCAGTTTCTCAGAAAGCTTCTTTCCAGGTTTTATCTGACAACATTTTCTTATTCACCATAGTCCTTTATGGGCTTCCAAATATCACTTTGCAAATTCCACAAGATCAGTCTTAGCGAACGGCTTCTTGAGAGAAAAGCTGTAACTCTGTGAGATGAATTAACAGAACACTAAGCTGTTTCTCTCAGAAAGCTTTTCCAGTGTTTATCTGAGGATATTTTCTTTTCCACCATAGCCCTCCATGGGCTTCCAAATATCACTTTGCAAATTCCACAAAAACAGTCTTAGGGAAAGGCTTCTTGAGGGGAAAGCTGTAACTCTGTGAGATGAATTCACTGAACACAAAGAAGTATCTCAGAAAGCTTCTTTCTCATTTGTATCGGAGGATATTTCCTTTGGCCCTATAGACTTCAAAGGGATCCGAAATATCAGTTCTCAGATTCCACAGAAATAAGGCTATCAAACAGCTCCACCTAAAATACAGCTGTAACT
This sequence comes from Papio anubis, assembly GCF_008728515.1. Taxonomy (NCBI): domain Eukaryota; kingdom Metazoa; phylum Chordata; class Mammalia; order Primates; family Cercopithecidae; genus Papio; species Papio anubis. The sequence goes on from NW_022168493.1 coordinate 23,791, forward strand.
CAGTGAGTGGAAGCTCTGAACATGACAAAGCAAAGCCTCAGAAAAGCTTCTTTTCCATTTTTATCGAGAGTATATTTTTTCACCATCGCCCTCCATGGGCTTCCAAATATCACTTTGCAAATTCCACAAGAACGGACTTAGTGAACGGCTTCTTCAGGGGAAAACTGTAACTCTGTGAAATGAATTGACAGAACAAAAAGAAGTTTTGCAGAAAGCTTCTTTCTCATTTTTAACAGAGGATATTTCCTTTGGCCCTGTAGACTTCATCGGGATCCGAAATATCAGTTCTCAGATTCTGCAGAAATAAGGCTAGCAAGCAACTCCAGGAAATACAGCTGTAACTCAGTGATTGGAAGTCACACATCACAAAGCAGTTCCTCAGAAGGCTTCTTTCCAGGTTTTATCTGAGACTTTTTTCAGCATACCCTATGGGTCAAACATCACTTTGCCAATTCCACAAGAACAGTCTTAGCGAACGGCTTCTTGAGGAGAAAGCTGTAACTCTGTGACATGAATTCACAGAACACAAAGAAGTTTCTCAGAATGCTTCTTTCATATTTTTATCAGAGGATATATCCTTTGGGCCTGTAGTCTTTAAGGGCATCCCAAATATCTGTTCTCATATTCCACAGAAATAACGCTATCAAACAGCTGCAAGAAATACAGCTGTAACTCAGTGAGTGGAAGTCACACATGACAAAGCAGTTTCTCTGAAAGCTGCTTTCCAGATTTTATCTGAGGATATTTTCTTTTTCAACATAGCCCTACATGGGCTTCCAAATATCACTTTGCAAATTCCACAAGAACAGCCTTAGCTTAAAGGCTTTTTGAGGGAATATCAACTCTGTGAGCTGAATTAATCGAACACAAAGACGCTTCTCGAAAGCTTTTTGTCATTTTTTATTGATAGATATTTCCTTTGGTCCTATATATTTCAATGGGATCCGAAATATCAGTTCTCTGATTCCACAGAAATAAGGCTAGAAACAGCTCCACGAAATACAGGTGTAACTCAGGGAGTGAAAGTCACACATCACAAAGCAATTTCTCTGAAAGCTTTTTTCCAGTTTTTATCTGAGGATATTTTCTTTTTCAACGTAGCCCTCTATGGGCTGCAAAATATCGCTTTGGAAATTCCAAAAGAACTGTTTTCACGAAAGGCTTCTTGAGGGGAAAGCTGTAACTGTGTGAGATGAATTCACAAAACACTAAACAGTTTCTCAGAAGGCTTGTTTCCAGTTTTTATATGAGGATATTTTCTTTTTCACCATAGCCTTCCATGGGCTTCCAAATATGAGTTTGCAAATTCCACAAGAACAGTCTTAGCGAATAGGGAAAGGCTTCTTGAAGGGAAAGCTGTAACTCTGTGAGATGAATTCATAGACCACAAAGAAGTTTCTCCAAAACCTTCTTTCTCATGTTGATCGGAGGATATTTCCTTTGGCCTTATAGACTTCGAAGGGATCCGAAAAATCCATTCTCAGATTCCACAGAAATAAGTCTAACAAACAGCTCCATGAACTACAGCTGAAACTCAGTGAGTGGAAGTCGCACATCACAAAGCAGTTTCTCAGAAAGCTTCTTTCCAGTTTTTATCTGAGAATATTTTCTTTTTCACCATAGCCCTCTATATTCTGCCAAAGATCACTTTGAAAATTCCACAAGTACAGTCTTAGCCAATGGCTTCTTTAGAGAAAAGCTGTAACTCTGTGAGTTGAATTAACAGAATACTAAGGAGTTTCTCAGAAAGCTTCTTTCCAGAGTTTATCTGAGGATATTCTCTTTTTCATCATAGCCCTCCATGGGCTTCAAAATATCACTTTCCGAATTCCACAAGAAAAGCCTTAGCGAAAGGCTTTTTGAGGGGAAAGCTGTAACTCTGTGATATGAATTCACAGAACATAAAAAAGTTTCTCAGAAAGCTTCTTTCTCATTTGTATCGGAAGATATTTTCTTTGGCCCTGTAGTCTTCAATGGAACCGAAATATCCGTTCTCAAATTCCACAGAAATAAGCCTCGCAAACAGTTCCAGGAAATACAGCTGTAACTCAGTGAGTGGAAGTCACACATCACAAAGCAGTTTCTCAGAAAGCTTCCTTCCAGTTTTTATCTGAGAATATTTTCTTTTTCACCATAGCCCTCTATGGACTTCCAAATGTCACTTTGCAAATTCCACAAGAAGCGTCTTAGCAAACGGCTTCTTGAGGGGAAAGCTGTACCTCTGTGACATGAATTCACAGAACAGAAAGAAGTTTCTCAGAATGCTTCTTTCTCATTTTCATCAGAGGATATATCCTTTGGCCAAATAGTCTTTAAAGGGATCCCAAATATCCTTTCTCATATTCCACAGAAATAACGCTATCAAACAGCTCCACGAAATACAGCTGTAACTCAGTGAGTGGAAGTCACACATCACAAAGCAGTTTCTCAGAAAGCTTTTTTCCTGATTTTACCTGAGAATATTTTCTTTTTTCACCATAGCTCCTAACGGCTTCCAAATATCACTTTGTAAATTACACAGGAAACGTCTTAGCAAACGGCTTCTTGAGGGGAAAGCTGTAATTCTGTGATATGAATTCACAGATTACAAAGAAGTTTTTCAGAAGGCTTCTTTCCCATTTTTATCAGAGAATATATCCTTCGGGCATATAGTCTTTAAAGGCATCCCAAATATCCGTTCTAATATTCCACAGAAATAACGCTATCAACATCTCTAAGAAATACAGCTGTAACTCCAGTGAGTGGAAGTCAATGATCACAAAGCAAGCCAGAAAGCTTCTTTCCAGGTTTCCGGCCCGAGGACATTTTCTTTTTTCAAAAATAGGCCCCCACGGCTTCCAAATATCACTTTGCAAATTCCACAGGAAAAGTCTTAGCGAACGGCTTCTGGAGGGGGAAGCTGTAACTCTGTGAGATAAATTAAGAGAACACTAAGCAGTTTCTCAGAAAGCTTCCTTCCAGTTTTTATCTGAGGATATTTCCTTTGGCCCTACAGACTTCAAAGAGAGCTCAGAAATATCTTTTCTCAGATTCCACAGAAATAAGGCTAGCAAAGAGCTGCATGAAATACAGCTGTAACTCAGTGAGTGGAAGTCACACATCACAAAGCAGTTTCTCAGAAAGCTTCTTTCCAGATTTTATGAGGATATTTTTTTCTCACTGTGCCCTGGATGCCAAATATCACATTGCAAATTCCATAAGAACAGTCTTAGCGAAAGGCTTTTGAGGGGAAAGCTGTAGTTCTGTGAGATGAATTAACAGAACACGTAGCAGTTTCTCAGAAAGCTTCTTCCCAGTGTTTATCTGAGGATATTTTCTTATTCAATTACAGCCCCTCCATGGGCCTCTTTCAAATATCACTTTTGCAAATTCCACAAGAACAGTCTTAGTGAAAGGCTTCTTGAGGGGAAAGCTGTAACTCTGTGAGATGAATTCACAGAACTAAAAGATGTTTATCAGAATGCTTCTTTCTCATTTTTATCAGAGGATATTTCTTTGGCCCTATAGACTTCAAAGGGATCCGAAATATCAGTTCTCAGATTCCACAGAAATAAGACTAGCAGACATCTCCAGGAAATACAGCTGTAACTCAGTGAGTGGAAGTCACACATCACAAAGCAGTTTCTCAGAAAGCTTTTCCAGTTTTTATCTATGGATATTTTCTTTTTCACCATACCTGCCATGGTCTGCCAAATATCACTTTGCAAATTCCACAAGAACAGTCTTAGCGAAAGGCTTCTTGAGGGGAAAGCTGTAACTCTGTGAGATGAATTCACAGAACAAAAAGTCGTTTCCACGAAAGCTTCTTTCCCATTTTTATTGGAGGATATTTCCTTTGGCTCTATAGACTTGAACGGGATCCGAAATATCAGTTCTCAGATTCCACAGAAATAAGGCTAGCAAGAAACTCCAGCAAATACAGTAGCTGTACCCAGTGAGTGGAAGTCACACAGCACAAAGCAAGCCAGGAAAGCTTTTCCAGTTTTTATCTGAGGATTTTTTTCAGCATAGCCCTCTATGGGCTCCAAATATCACTTTGCAAATTACAGAACAATCATAGTGAACGGCTTCTTGAGGGGAAAGCTGTAACTCTGTGAGATGAATTAACAGAACACTAAGCAGTTTCTCAGAAATCTTCTTTGCTGTTTTTCTCTGAGGATATTTTCTTTTTCACCATAGCCTCCCCATGGGCTTCAACAACATCACTCTCTTGCAAATTTTACCAAGAACAGTCTTAGCTTAACGGGTTTCCTGAGAAGAAAAGCTATAAGTCTGTGAAATTAATTCACAGAACACAAAGTAGTTTCTCAGAGGGCTTCTTCCCCATTTTTTTCAGAAGGTATATCCTTTGGGCGTATAGTCTTTAAAGCCATCCCAAATATCCGTTCTCATATTTCACAAAAATAACGCTATCAAACAGCTCCAAGAAATACCGCTGTAACTCAGTGAGTGGAAGTCACACATCACAAAGCAGTTTCTCAGGAAGCTTCTTTCCAGGTTTTATCTGAGGATATTTTTTCAAAATGTTCCCCACGGCTTCCAAATATCACTTTGCAAATTTCACAGGAAAAGTCTTAGCGAACGGCTTCTTGAAGGAGAAGCTGTAACTCTGTGAGATGAATTAACAGAACTCTAAGCAGTTTCTCAGAAAGCTTCTCTCCAGTTTTTATCTGAGGATATTTTCTTTTTAACCATAGCCCTCCATGGGCTTCCAAATATCACTTTGCAAATACCACAGGAATATTCTTAGCCAAAGGCTTCTTGGGGGAAAAGCTGTAACTCGGTGAGGTGAATTCACTGAACACAAACAAGTTTCTCATAAAGCTTTTTTCGCATTTTTATCACAGGATAAAATCCTTTCGCCCTATAGCCTTCAAAGGAATCCGATATATCAGTTCTCAGATTCCACAAAAGAAGAGCAGCAAACAGCCGTGTAATGAAATAGCTGTAACTCCAGTGAGTGGAAGTCACACATCACAAAGGTTTCTCAGAAAGTTTCTTCCAGTTTTTATCTGAGGATATTTTCTTTTTCACCATAGTCCTCTATGGTTTGCCAAATATCACTTTGCAAATCTCACAAAAACAGTCTTAGCGAAAGGCTTCTTGAGAGGAAATTTGTAACTCTATGAGATGAATTAACAGAACACTAAGCAGTTTCTCAGAAAGCTTCTTTTCATTTTTTATCGGAGAGTATTTTCTTTTTCACCATAGCCCTCTATGGGCTTCCAAATATCACTTTGCAAATTCCACAAGAACAGTCTTAATGAACGGCTTCTTGAGGGGAAAACTGTAACTCTGTGAGATGAATTCACAGAACACAAAGAAATTTTTCAGAAAGCTTCTTTCTCATTTTTATCGGAGGATATTTCCTTTGGCCCTGTAGACTTCAACGGGATCCGAAATATCAGTTCTCAGATTCTGCAGAAATAAGGCTAGCAAGCAACTCCAGGAAATACAGCTGTAACTCAGTGAGTGGAAGTCACACATCACAATGCAGTTGCTCAGAAACCTTCTTTCCAGGTTTTATCTGAGGATTTTCTTTTCTCAGCATAGCCCTCTATGGGCTTTCAAATATCACTTTGCAAATTTCACAAGAACAGTCTTAGTGAACGGCTTCTTGAGGAGAAAGCTGTAACTCTGTGACATGAATTCACAGAACACAAAGAAGTTTCTCAGAATGCTCCTTTCCCATTCTTATCAGAGGATATATCCTTTGGGCCTGTATTCTTCAAAGGTATCCCAAATATGGGTTCTCATATTCCAGAGAAATGACGTCACCAAACAGCTCCACGAAATACAGCTGTAACTCAGTGAGTGGAAGTCACACATCACAGCAGTTTCTCAGAAAGCTTCTTTCCAGTTTTTATCTGAGGATACTTTTTTCAACATAGCCTCCATGGGCTTCCAACATCACTTTGCAAATTCCACAAGAACATTCTTAGCCAAAGGCTTTTTTAGGGGAAAGCTGTAACTCTGTGAGATGAATTCACAGAACACAAAGAAGTTTCTCATAAAGCTTCTTTCTCATTTTTATCAGAGGATGAAATCCTTTCGCCCTGTAGCCTTCAAATGGCTCCAAAATGTCAGTTTTCAGATTCCACGGAAATAACGCTAGCAATCAGCTCCATGAAATACAGCTGTAACTCAGTCAGTGGATGTCACACATCACAAAGCCGTTTCCCAGAATGCTGCCTTCTAGGTTTTCTCGGAGGATGTTTCTTTTTCACCATAACACTCTATGGGCTTCCAAATATCAATATGCAAATTCCAGAAGAACACTCTTAGCGAACGACTTCTTTAGAGAAAACCCGTAACTCTGTGAGATGAATTAACAGAACACTAAGCAGTTTCTCAGAAAGCTTGTTTCCAGTTTTTATCTGAGGATATTTTCTTTTTCATCATAGCCCTCCATGGGCTTCCAAATATCGCTTTGCAAATTCCACAAGAACAGCCGTAGAGAAAGGCTTCTTGAGGGAAATGCTGTAACTCTCTGAGCTGAATTCACCAAACACAAAGACATTTCTCAGAAAGCTTCTTTGTCATTTTTATCAGAAGATATTTCCTTTGGCCCTATAGACTTCAACGGGATCCGAAATATCAGTTCTCAGATCCCGTTGAAGACTAGAGGGCCAAGGGAAATACCCTCCGGAAGAAAGAGGCAGCTTCTGAGAAACTTCGTGTTCTGGCGAACGCTAACAGTAAATACAGTTTTCCTTCAAGAAGCCTTTCAACAGACTGTGCTTGTGGAATTGGTAAAGGGGATATTTGGAAAGCCTATTGGGGCCATGGTGAAAAGAAAAACATCCCTCAGATAAAACTGAAAGAAGCTTGAAACCGCCTAGTGTTGTGTTAATTCATCTCACAGAGTTACAGCTTTACCCTCAAGAAGCCGTTTACTAAGTCTGTTGTTGTGGAATTTGCAAAGTTATATTTGGAAGTCCGTAGAGGGCTATGGTGAAAAAGAAAATATCCTCTAAAGAAAACTGAAAGAAGCTTGAGAAACTGCTTTGGTGATGTGTGACTTCCACTCAAACTAACGCCTTCTGAGGGAAAGCTGTAACTCTGTGATATGAATTCAAAGAAAACAGAACAGTTTATCAGAAAGCTTCTTTCCAGTTTTCATCCGAGGATATTTCACTTTTCACCATAGCCCTCCATGGGCTTCCAAATATCACTTCGTAAATTCCACAAGAACATATTTAGCTTAACGGCTTTGAGGGGAGAAAGCTGTAACTCTGTGGAGATGAATTCACAAATCATACAAAGTAAGCTTCTCAGAGAGCTTCTTTTCTCATTTTGATCGGAGGATAATTCCCTTTGGCCCCATAGTCTTCAAAGGGATCCGAAATATCAGTTCTCAGTTTCCACAGAAATAAGGCTAGCAAACAGATGCACGAAATACAGCTGTAACTCAGTGATTGGAAGTTACACATCACAGCAGTTACTCAGAGCTTTTCCAGTTTTCATCTGAGGATATTTTGTTTTTCACCATTGGCCTCTACGGGCTTCCAACATCTCCATTGCAAATTCCACAAGAACAGCTCCGGTTGAACGGCTTCTGAGGGGGAGCTGTAACTCTGTGGAGATGAATTCACAGAACACAGAGCAGTTTCTCAAAGTTTTTTTCCAGTTTTCATCTCAGGATATTTCCCTTTTCACCATAGCCCTCTATGGGCTTCCTAATATCACTTTGCAAATTCCACAAGAACAGTTCCTTAGCCAAAGGCTTCTTTGAGGGGAGCTGTAGCAACTCTGTGAGATGAAGTCAGAGATCACAAAGAAGTTTCTCGTGAAAGTTTTTCTCATTTTGATCGGAGGATATTCCCTTTGTCCCATAGTCTTCAAGGGTTCCTAAATATCAGTTCTCAGTTTCCATAGAAATAAGGCTAGTAAACAGATGCACTAAATACAGCTGTAACTCAGTGATTGAAGTTACACATCACAAAGCAGTTGCTCAAAAAGGTTCTTCCAGTTTTCATCTGGAGGAAATTTTCTTTTTTCACCCCATGCCTCTATGGGCTTCCAAATATCCCTTTGCAACTTCCTCAAGAACAGTGTTAGCTTAATCCAAGTTTCTGAGGGGAAAGCTGTAACTCTGTGAGATGAATTCACAGAACATGAGCAGTTTCTCAGAAAGTTTTTTCCAGTTTTCATCTCAGGATATTTCCTTTTCACCATAGCCCTCCATGGGCTTCCAAATATCACTTTGCAAATTCCACAAGAAGACTTTTAGCGAATGGCTTCTTGAGGGAAAGTTGTAACTCTGTGAGATGAATTCACAAATCACAAAGAAGTTTCTCAGAGGGCTTCTTTCTCATTTTGATGGGAGAATATTTCCTTAGGGGTCTCTATAGTATTCAAGGTCCCAAATATCAGCTCAAAGACTCCATAGAAATAAGGCTAGCAAATAGCTCCACGAAATACAGCTGTAACTCAGTGAGTGGAAGTCACACATCACAAAGCAGTTGCTCAGAAAGCTTGTTTCAGTTTTCATCTGAGGATATTTTTCACCATAGGCCCTTCTATGGGCTTTCAACATCCTTTGCATATTCCACAAGAACAGTCTTAGCTAACGCCTTCTGGAGGAGCTGTAACTCTGTGAGACCAATTCACAGAACACAGAGCAGTTTCTCAGAAAGCTTCTTTTCAGTTTTCTTCTGAGGATATTTCACTTTTCACCATAGCCCTCCATGGGCTTCCAAATATCACTTTGCATATTCCACAAGAACAGTCTTAGCCAGTGCTTCGGAGGGGGAAATCTGTAACTCTGTGAGATGAAGTCAGAGATCACACAGCAGTTTCCTCAGAAAGCTTCTTTCTCATTTTGATCGGAGGATATTCCTTTGGCCCCATAGTCTTCAAAGGATCCTAACATCGCCCAAGCCTACAGAAATAAGGCTAGCAAACAGATGCATCTAAATACAGCTGTAACTGTAGTGATTGGAAGTCACACATCACAAAGCAGTTACTCAGAAAGCTTCTTTCCAGTTTTCATCTGAGGATATTTTGTTTTTCACCATTGGCCTCTACGGGCTTCCAGTAAATATCCCATTGCAAATTCCACAAGAACAGTGTTAGCGAACGGCTTGAAAGCAAAGTTGTAACTCTGTGAGATGAATTCACAGAACACAGAGCAGTTTTGAGAAAGTTTCTTTTCCAGTTTTTATCTGAGGATATTTCCCTTTTTCACAATAGCCCTCTATGGGCTTCCTAATATCACTTTGCAAATTCCACAAGAACAGTCTTAGCGAAGGCTTGAGGGGAAGCTGTAACTCTGTGAGATGAATTCACAGATCACAAAGAAGTTTCTCTAAGAGCTTTTCTGATGGGGAGGATATTTTTCTTTGGCCCCATAGTCTCTCAAAGGGATAATGTAAATATCAGTTCTCAGATTCCATAAGTAGAAATAAGTGCGGCAAACAGCTCCACGAAAAACACCTGTAACTTCACTGAGTGGAAGTCTCACATCACAAAAGAAGTTGCTCAAAAAGGTTCTTTTTCCAGTTTTCAATCTGAGGAATTTTTCACCCTTTGCCTCTATGAGCTTCCCAAATATCCCTTGCAAATTCCACAAGAACAGTGTTAGCTTAACTTGAGGGGAAAGCTGTAACTCTGTGAGATGAATTCACAGAACACAGAGCAGTTTCTCAGAAAGTTTTTTTCCAGTTTTCATCCCAGGACATTTCCTTTCAATTACAGCTTTTCATCCATGGGCTTCCAACATCACTTGTAAATTCCACAAGAACATATTTAGCGAACGGCTTCTTGAGGGGAAAGCTGTAACTCTGTGAGATGAATTCACAAATCACAAAGAAGTTTCTCAGAGAGCTTCTTTCTCATTTAGATGGGAGGATATTCCCTTTGGCCCTATAGTCTTCAAAGGGATCCGAAATATCAGTTCTCAGGTTCCACAGAAATAAGGCTAGCAAACAGATGCACGAAATACAGCTGTAACTCAGTTATTGGAAGTCACACATCACAAAGCAGTTGCTCAAAAAGGTTCTTTCCAGTTTTCATCTGAGGAAATTTTCTTTTTCACCCTATGCCTCTATGGGCTTCCAAATATCCCTTTGCAACTTCCACAAGAACAGTGTTAGCGAACGGCTTCTGGAGGGGAAAGCTGTAACTCTGTGAGATGAATTCACAGAACACAGAGCAGTTTCTCAGAAAGTTTTTTTCCAGTTTTCATCTCAGGATATTTCCCTTTTCACCATAGCCCTCCATGGGCTTCCAAATATCACTTTGCAAATTCCACAAGAACATTTTTAGCGAACGGCTTCTTGAGGGGAAAGCTGTAACTCTGTGAGATGAATTCACAAATCACAAAGAAGTTTCTCAGAGGGCTTCTTTCTCATTTTGATGGGAGGATATTTCCTTTGGGCCCTATAGTATTTGAAGGGGTCCGAAATATCAGTTCAAAGATTCCATAGAAATAAGGCTAGCAAACAGCTCCACGAAATACAGCTGTAACTCAGTGAGTGGAAGTCACACATCACAAAGCAGTTGCTCAGAAAACTTGTTTCCAGTTTTCATCTGAGGATATTTTCTTTTTCACCATAGGCCTCTATGGGCTTTCAAATATCCCTTTGCATATTCCACAAGAACAGTCTTAGCGAACGTCTTCTGGAGGGGAAAGCTGTAACTCTGTGAGACCAATTCACAGAACACAGAGCAGTTTCTCAGAAAGCTTCTTTCCAGTTTTCTTCTGAGGATATTTCACTTTTCACCATAGCCCTCCATGGGCTTCCAAATATCACTTTGCATATTCCACAAGAACAGTCTTAGCCAAAGGCTTCTGGAGGGGAAATCTGTAACTCTGTGAGATGAAGTCAGAGATCACACAGCAGTTTCTCAGAAAGCTTCTTTCTCATTTTGATTGGAGGATATTCCCTTTGGCCCCATAGTCTTGAAAGGGATCCGAAATATCAGTTCTCAGTTTCCACAGAAATAAGGCTAGCAAACAGCTGCACGAAATACAGCTGTAACTCAGTGATTGGAAGTCACACATCACAAAGCAGTTACTCAGAAAGCTTCTTTCCAGTTTTCATCTGAGGATATTTTGTTTTTCACCATTGGCCTCTACGGGCTTCCAAATATCCCATTGCAAATTCCACAAGAACAGTGTTAGCGAACGGCTTCTGGAGGCGAAAGTTGTAACTCTGTGAGATGAATTCACAGAACACAGAGCAGTTTCTGAGAAAGCTTCTTTCCAGTTTTTATCTGAGGATATTTCCCTTTTCACAATAGCCCTCTATGGGCTTCCGAATATCACTTTGCAAATTCCACAAGAACAGTCTTAGCGAAAGGCTTCTTGAGGGGAAAGCTGTAACTCTGTGAGATGAATTCACAGATCACAAAGAAGTTTCTCTAAGAGCTTCTTTCTCATTTTGATGGGAGGATATTTTCTTTGGCCCTATAGTCTTCAAAGGGATACGAAATATCAGTTCTCAGATTCCATAGAAATAAGGGTAGCAAACAGCTCCACGAAAAAACACCTGTAACTCACTGAGTGGAAGTCTCACATCACAAAGCAGTTGCTCAAAAAGGTTCTTTCCAGTTTTCATCTGAGGAAATTTTCTTTTTCACCCTTTGCCTCTATGAGCTTCCAAATATCCCTTTGCAAATTCCACAAGAACAGTGTTAGCGAACGGCATCTGGAGGGGAAAGCTGTAACTCTGTGAGATGAATTCACAGAACACAGAGCAGTTTCTCAGAAAGTTTTTTTCCAGTTTTCATCTCAGGATATTTCCCTTTTCACCATAGCCATCCATGGGCTTCCAAATATCACTTTGTAAATTCCACAAGAACATATTTAGCGAACGGCTTCTTGAGGGGAAAGCTGTAACTCTGTGAGATGAATTCACAAATCACAAAGAAGTTTCTCAGAGAGCTTCTTTCTCATTTAGATGGGAGGATATTCCCTTTGGCCCTATAGTCTTCAAAGGGATCCGAAATATCAGTTCTCAGGTTC
>NW_022168494.1:0-1144 GCF_008728515.1 Papio anubis
AGGTTTCCATTCAGGATACATTAATTTGTTATGTCTTAGACTCCTGTGACAGTGTCTCACCCTTTTATTTTTATTATTTTAGCTGGAGTGCAGTGGTGTGATCTCAGCTCACTGCAACCTCTGCCTCCCAGGTTCAAGTGATTCTCCTGTCTCAGCCTCCCGAGCAGCTGGGATTACAGGCATACACCACCATACCTGGCTAATTTTTGTATTTTTGGTAAAGACGGGGTTTCACCATGTTGGCCAGGATGGTCTCGATCTCCTGACCTTGTGATTCACCCACCTCAGCCTCCCAAAGTGCTGGGATTACAGGTGTGGGCCACCATGCCTGGCCTCAGCCTTTTATTTTTGATGACCTTGATAGTTTTGAGGAGTACTGCCACAATCTTTGGTAGGCTGGCCCTCTACTGGAATTTGCTGTTTTTCTCAGGATTAGACTAGCGCTATGGGGTTTTGGAAGGAAGATCACAGAGGTAAAGTGCTATGCTTATCACATTCTACCAAGGAAGGGTTCTTACTGTCAACATTATCTATCACTGTTGGTGCTGACTTGATCACTTGACTGAGGTAGTATCAAGTCTCCACACTATACACTTATTCTTCTCCCCACCCCTCTTTTCTCTACTGTACTCTTTGGAAGGAGGTCCCCATGCACAGCCCATACATTAAGGAGTTAGGGATTTTGCTCCACCTCCTTGGGGGCAGAGTATCTGCAGAGATTATCTGGAATTCTGCATGGGAGATTTGTTTTTTCTCCCCCATGTATTCAATCATTTATATCAGTATGGACCATTGTTATTTTATCCTTTGTGTTATAATATAGTACTAATTTTTTTTTTTTCCTCAAATTGTTCTCATTTTGGCCACGGGGAATTTAAGTGGTTCTTTGTGCTCCTTTGACCTACACCCAGTGTATACCAGTTTATTTGGGTTTGAGTGCTTCTTTCCTTTCTGCCACTACAGGATGCTCCAGGCTCATCTTGTATATTTCCTGCCACAGTCCTAGAATTCTATTTCTACGAGGAACCCTGATTCCTTTCATTGTAGAATGGCATTACAAACTGGCTGGGCATGGTGGCTCGTGCCTGTAATCCAGCACTTTTGGCCGGGCGCGGTGGCTCAAGCTTGTAATCCCAGCACTTTG
>NW_022168495.1:0-1144 GCF_008728515.1 Papio anubis
TCCCGGGTTCACGCCATTCTCCCGCCTCAGCCTCCCAAGTAGCTGAGACTACAGGCGCCCGCCACCACGCCCGGCTAGTTTTTTGTATTTTTAGTAGAGACGGGGTTTCACCATGTTAGCCAGGATGGTCTCGATCTCCTGACCTCGTGATCCACCCGCCTCGGCCTCCCAAAGTGCTGGGATTACAGGCGTGAGCCACCGCGCCCGGCCTAATTTTTATATTTTTAATAGAGACGGGGTTTTGCCATGTTGGCGAGGCTGGTCTCGAACTCCTGACCTCAGGTGATCCACCTGCCTCGGCCTCCAAAAGTCCTGGGATTATAGGCGTGAGCCACTGTGCCTGGCAGTGTGTTCATTTTAAAGATGCTGACCCCCAGCATTTAAAGACCCCTGTAATCCCAGCATTTTGGGAGGCTAAGGCAGGTGAATCACTTGAGTTCAAGAGTTTGAGATCAGCCTGGACAGCATAGTGAGACTCCTCAATCTCTACAAAAATAAAAATAAAAAAATTAGGCAGGCATGGTGGCAGTATTTGTTTTGTTTTGTTTTTGAGACAGGGTTTCAGCCTGTCACCCAGGCTTGAGTGCAGCAGTGCAATCTCAGCTCACTGTAGCCTTGGCCTCCCAGACTCAGATGATCCTCCCATCTCAGCCTCCCGAATAGCTGGGACTACAGGGGTACACCACCACGTGTGGCTAATTTTTGGTATTTTTTTTGAAAGGACGGGGTCTCACTATGTTGTTGACAATGTCATCTTGAAGCTACACAATCCTGTTGTGTTGCCAGTGTCCACCTTGTAGCTTTTTGCTAATCAACAAAGCCATCCTTTCTGTCTCACAAACTGTTCCCTGGCCATTTCACAATCTTTGTTGCAAGCATTAGGGCTTTGTGGGTGATGCTAAAAAGGGGATGTTTTGTTTCATTTGATCATTAGGACCTTTAAAAGAGTAACAAGTTATTCTGCTGGGATTCCCAAAAATGTAGCTGGGAAGAACAATGTAGCCGATCAAAAGCTGAAAATTACTTTCAAGGACTCAGGAAGGGAACATGTGGTAGGTGCTGCAAGATATCTGTTAAAACAGCCACTGTGCTGAAATTCCTTTGTGGGGAAAGGTAGAGATTTTTACAAATGCAAGACAAAATG
>NW_022168496.1:0-1144 GCF_008728515.1 Papio anubis
GATGCCCAGGCTGGAGTGCAATGGTGCGATCTCAGCTCACTGCAACCTCCACCTCCCAAGTTCAAGTGATTCTCCTGCCTCAGCCTCCCAAGTAGCTGGGATTACAGGTGCCTGCCACCATGCCTGGCTAATTTTGTATTTTTAGTAGAGACGGGGTTTCTCCATGTTGGTCAGGCTGGTCTCAAACTCCCGACCTCAGGTGACCCACCTCAGCCTCCCAAAGTGTTGAGATTACAGGTGTGATCCACCGCACCTGGCCCACCTGGCTGTTTCCTTTGGCCTCTTGTTCAGAGGCCAAAGCCCTCACTAGACAACCCACTCCAGAACCCAAGTCTGGAAGGGTCTGAGCCTCGTGGAAGGGCAGGTGGGATGGCAGGATGGCACTGGCAGCCAGGGCCAGCGTGGGGGGGCCACTCAGATAGCAGCGACTGGATTCCAAGGACATTGGAGCAGGAATGCCCTCAGAGGTCATTAGCATTACAGGGAAGGGGGCACCTGTCAGCTGAGGGAACAGGATGATAGTGGAAGAAATGGGGGTGCTACTCTCAGTCAGCCAGGCGTGGTCTCTGGGAGGAGGTGGCAGCTGACCCGAGCCACGCAGGGCTCCAAAGTGAGAGCGTTCAGGCAGGGGATATAGCAAATGCAAAGGCTGGAAGCAGGAAGTGCAGGCGGGAGGGAGGAGAAGCGGGAAGCAGGCTGGGAGAGCAGGCAGTGGTGGTGGGACTAGACTCTGGCCATCGCTGGCTGAGTGCAGCCACACCTTCTTCCCAGAGGCAGAAATGCAGGAAAAGCCGAGATGTCGCGGGCACCACGGCTCAGAGCACAGACCCAGGAGCTGGGGGACCGGGTTTGAATCCCAGCTTGGAGCCTTTGTTTCCTCATCTGTAAAACGGGGATGACAACTGTACCTACTTTCCAAGGCTGTGAGGATTAAATGGTAGCGTGAGCTGTTGCGGTGGTGGAGGTGGTGGCGGTGGTTGTGGTGATAGCGGTGGTTGTGGTGGCGGCAGTGGCGGTGGTGGCGGCGGTGGTGGTGGTGGTGGAGGTTATGGTGGTGATGGTGATGGGGGTGGTGGTGGTGATGGTGATGGTGATGGAGGTGGTGGTGGTGGTGGTGGTGATGCAGGTGGTGATGGTGGTGATG
>NW_022168497.1:0-1144 GCF_008728515.1 Papio anubis
AGGTTTCCATTCAGGATACATTAATTTGTTATGTCTTAGACTCCTGTGACAGTGTCTCAGCCTTTTATTTTTATTATTTTAGCTGGAGTGCAGTGGTGTGATCTCAGCTCACTGCAACCTCTGCCTCCCAGGTTCAAGTGATTCTCCTGTCTCAGCCTCCCGAGCAGCTGGGATTACAGGCATACACCATCATACCTGGCTAATTTTTGTATTTTTGGTAAAGACGGGGTTTCACCATGTTGGCCAGGATGGTCTCGATCTCCTGACCTTGTGATTCACCCACCTCAGCCTCCCAAAGTGCTGGGATTACAGGTGTGGGCCACCATGCCTGGCCTCAGCCTTTTATTTTTGATGACCTTGATAGTTTTGAGGAGTACTGCCACAATCTTTGGTAGGCTGGCCCTCTACTGGAATTTGCTGTTTTTCTCAGGATTAGACTAGCGCTATGGGGTTTTGGAAGGAAGATCACAGAGGTAAAGTGCTATGCTTATCACATTCTACCAAGGAAGGGTTCTTACTGTCAACATTATCTATCACTGTTGGTGCTGACTTGATCACTTGACTGAGGTAGTATCAAGTCTCCACACTATACACTTATTCTTCTCCCCACCCCTCTTTTCTCTACTGTACTCTTTGGAAGGAGGTCCCCATGCACAGCCCATACATTAAGGAGTTAGGGATTTTGCTCCACCTCCTTGGGGGCAGAGTATCTGCAGAGATTATCTGGAATTCTGCATGGGAGATTTGTTTTTTCTCCCCCATGTATTCAATCATTTATATCAGTATGGACCATTGTTATTTTATCCTTTGTGTTATAATATAGTACTAATTTTTTTTTTTTCCTCAAATTGTTCTCATTTTGGCCACGGGGAATTTAAGTGGTTCTTTGTGCTCCTTTGACCTACACCCAGTGTATACCAGTTTATTTGGGTTTGAGTGCTTCTTTCCTTTCTGCCACTACAGGATGCTCCAGGCTCATCTTGTATATTTCCTGCCACAGTCCTAGAATTCTATTTCTACGAGGAACCCTGATTCCTTTCATTGTAGAATGGCATTACAAACTGGCTGGGCATGGTGGCTCGTGCCTGTAATCCAGCACTTTTGGCCGGGCGCGGTGGCTCAAGCTTGTAATCCCAGCACTTTG
>NW_022168498.1:0-1144 GCF_008728515.1 Papio anubis
AGATAAATATCTTTGTCCCTCTTGGACTTCCTTAGATTGGAAAGATATAGTAAATTCTTGTAAAGATCATGATAACCCCAAAAATAGTAGTTGTATAAACTGGTGGGAATGGGACTCTTGTCACCTTAAAACAGAGTCCCTATGTTATATTTGGTCTAATGTCCTATGGAACACCAAAGGTCCAGGCTAGACTGCTCCCACCAGTTTTTGCCAGTCCTTAAACCCATATATCCATTTTTCAAAAGGGAATGCCTCTTCTAATTGTCCATATAACAAATGTAATCCTATTCAGCTTACTATTACTATTGCAACATCCCAAAAGTCTTCCCATTCATTAAATCATTTTTATGGCATACAGGCCAACATCTCAGGAAAGGATCCTAGGGGAATTTTTGAAATCTGCTTTACTGCCCCTTCCACCTCTCTATCACATCTTCCTCAAACCATCACCCCACCTATACCCAGTGACAAAACCAAAGTAGCGATAGTACAAGTAAAAGACCTGAGGCAAACTCTAGCCATTGAAACAGGGTCTCAGGATGCAAATGCCTGGCTGGAAAGGATTAAATATTCCATCTACAGTCAAAATAAGAATGATTGTTATGCTGGGTGCATGGCAGACCAAAGGCCCAAACTGTCCCCTTTCCACTCAGATGGTCTTGTAATAGACCAGATATGGACTGCATGGTAGCTCTGCTCCAAGACCCCACAGTCTGGAGTAATAAATCATGTCAAACACTTTCTCTGCTATTCCCTGAGGTCCAGCATCCTGTGGGTCAGCCCCCGAAGGCCATTCTGCCTCCATCTTCTGGGACCAAACTTGTTTTGTGTCTCTTACAACAGGGAGAAAATTTGGCTTTTCTTGGAAACCTGACGGGATGCAGTGAAGTCAAGCACTTCCAAGAGTTAACCCATCAGTCCGCCCTTATCCATCCCCGAGCAGATGTATGGTGGTATTGTGGTGGACCTCTGTGGGATACTCTGCCAAATAACTGGAGTGGTACTTGCACTCTAATTCAATTGGCTAGCTCTTTCACACTGGCATTTAATTCACCAAAAAAACTAACAACCAGGCATCGTAGTACAAGAAGTGTTCCCATGAGTCTTTTGATCCCAACATTTATATAGATGCTATTGGATTACC
>NW_022168499.1:0-1144 GCF_008728515.1 Papio anubis
TTCTCTCCAGATTTCATCTGAGGATATTTCCTTTTTCAACATAGCCCTCTATGGGCTTCCAAATATCACTTTGCCAATTCCACAGGAACTGTCTTAGCAAAAGGCTTCTTGAGGGGAAAGCTGTAACTCTGTGAGAAGATTTCACAGAACACAAAGAAGTTTCTCAGAAAGCTTGTTTCTCTCTGTTATCGGAGGATATTTCCTTTGTCCCTATAGTCTTCAAAGGGATCCGAAATATCAGTTCTCATATTCCACAGAAATAAAGCCAGCAAAGAGATGCACGAAATACAGATGTAACTCTGTGAGATGAATTAATAGAACACTAAGCAGTTTCTCAGAAAGCTTCTTTCCAGATTTCATCTGAGGACATTTCCTTTTTCACCATAGCCCTCTATGGGCTTCCAAGTATCACTTTGGAATTCCACAAGAACTGTCTTAGCGAAAGGCTTCTCGAGGGGAAAGCTGTAACTCTGTGAGATGATTTCACAGAACACAAAGAAGTTTCTCAGAAAGCTTCTTTCTCTTTGTTATCGGAGGATATTTCCTTTGGCCCTATAGTCTTCAAAGGGATCCGAAATATGTGTTCTCAGATTCCACAGAAATCAGACGAAAAAAGAGATCCAAGAAATACACATGTAACTCTGTGAGATGAATTAACAGAACCCTAAGCAGCTTCTCAGAAAGCTTCTTTCTCTTTGTTATCGGAAGAGATTTCCTTTGGCCCTATATTCTTGCAAGGGATCCGTAATATCTGTTCACAAATTCCACAGAAATAAGGCTAGCAAAGAGATGCACGAAATACAGATGTTACTCTGTGAGATGAATTAACAGAACACTAAGCAGTTTCTCAGAAAGCTTCTTTCCAGATTTCATCGGAGAATATTTCCTTTTTCACCATATCCCTCTATGGGCTTCCAAATATCACTTTGCCAATTCCACAAGAACTGTCTTATCGAAAGGCTTCTTGAGGGGAATGCTATAACTCTGTGAGATGATTTCACAGAACACAAAGTAGTTTCTCAGAAAGCTTGTATCTCTTTGTTATCGGAGGATATTTCCTTTGGCCCTATAGTCTTCAAGGGATCCGAAATATCTGTTCTCAGATTCCACAGAAATAACGCTAGCAAAGAGATCCACGAAATAC
>NW_022168500.1:0-1144 GCF_008728515.1 Papio anubis
ATTGGAGCATTTAGTCCATTTACATTTAAGGTTAAGATTGTTATGTGTGAACTTGATCCTGCCATTATGATATTAACTGGTTATTTTGCTCGTTAGTTGATGCAGTTTCTTCCTAGCCTCGATGGTCTTTACATTTTGGCATGTTTTTGCAATGGCTGGTACCGGTTGTTCCTTTCCATGTTTAGTGCTTCCTTCAGGGTCTCTTGTAAGGCAGGCCTAGTGGTGACAAAATCTCTAAGCATTTGCTTATCTGTAAAGGATTTTATTTCTCCTTCACTTATGAAACTTAGTTTGGCTGGATATGAAATTCTGGGTTTAAAATTCTTTTCTTTAAGAATGTTGAATATTGGCCCCCACTCTCTTCTGGCTTGGAGAGTTTCTGCCGAGAGATCTGCTGTGAGTCTGATGGGCTTCCCTTTGTGGGTAACCCGACCTTTCTCTCTGGCTGCCCTTAAGATTTTTTCCTTCATTTCAACTTTGGTGAATCTGGCAATTATGTGTCTTGGAGTTGCTCTTCTCGAGGAGTATCTTTGTGGCGTTCTCTGTATTTCCTGGATTTGAATGTTGGCCTGCCCTACTAGGTTGGGGAAGTTCTCCTGGATGATATCCTGAAGAGTGTTTTCCAACTTGGTTCCATTTTCCCCCTCACTTTCAGGCACCCCAATCAGACGTAGATTTGGTCTTTTTACATAATCCCATACTTCTTGCAGGCTTTGTTCATTTCTTTTTCTTCTTTTTTCTTTAGATTTCTCTTCTCGCTTCATTTCATTCATTTGATCCTCAATTGCTGATACTCTTTCTTCCAGTTGATCGAGTTGGTTACTGAAGTTTGTGCATTTGTCACGTATTTCTCGTGTCATGGTTTTCATCTCTGTCCATTCGTTTATGGCCTTCTCTGCATTAATTATTCTGGTTATCAATTCTTCCACTCTTTTTTCAAGCTTTTTAGTTTCTTTGCGCTGGGTACGTAATTCCTCCTTTAGCTCTGAGAAGTTTGATGGACTGAAGCCTTCTTCTCTCAGCTTGCCAAAGTCATTCTCCGTCCAGCTTTGATCTATTGCTGGCGATGAGCTGCATTCCTTTGGAGGGGGAGATGCGCTCTTATTTTTTGAATTTCCAGCTTTTCTGCCCTGCTTTTTCCCCA
>NW_022168501.1:0-1144 GCF_008728515.1 Papio anubis
AGGTCTTTACAAAGTCTTATAGGTCCTCTCACAGCCTTCTGAAGCTGTCTTCGCGGCCTTCTGAAGACATATTGTCAATGTCTCTTTCTGTAAATATGGAAATTGAGGCCCAATGAGGTTAAATGACCCATGAATGTTTAAGAGATACCTAATCCAGCTCTTCTAATTGCATCCTGTACAAACTTGGCTCCCTCTAGCGGCAAAATGGAGCAAAGCAACAGGGGTTAAAGATTGCTGCAGTCCGCTGTTGGGTTGGAGAGAGGAATCAGCACCCCTGAAAGAAGTGCTGACAGTTTGTTCTTCCTGGCTCTTCTCTTCATCATCCCAAGTCATCATCACCACCATTCCTTGGTCCTTCAAAAGTTCCTGGTCTTTCCTGCTTGGTGTCCATTTTGTCACACTTTATCAAGAGGTCCTGAGGTGGGAAAAACCCTGAAAGCTGACTTAGGGACCTGTGTTCTAGTCCTCGCCCTGCTCTGGAGTTAAAGTGTAAGTTTCAGTAAATCCCTCGACCGCTCCACATTATTTATTTACTTATTTATTTATTTACTTATTTATCAGCCTGCTGAGAGTATGGAGGGATAAGAGTAAAGTAGCTCTTTACTCTTAAAAGAAAAATGAATTTCACTGAGCACTGTGTTAGCCAACACAAATGAATTATGTAGTGATTTTATTCATTTATCAATGAGATACCTGGACTTCCCAGACACTCCCTCATTCACAGGCCCTCACAAGTTTCTTGAATGAGCTCTTAAATATCACACTAAGAACCTTCTGGACTCTACTCTCCTTGAGGGAAAGACTATATCTTACTTTCATTTGTATTCTCACTCACTGTAAACATTCAACAAATATTTAATGAATAAAGGATTGAAAGAATATGTGGGGTTATTATAACAACAAGAGCTAGGAGGATAATTGCCATTGCAAACATCAGACTGGAAATACAAAGGCTGTGTTAGATGCTACAAGATGGAAAGTCTCCCAATTTCCTGGCTGGATTGAGATTCTCTGGAGTGTCACTTCTCCCCTAAGCTCTTCTTGATGCTAAACAGCTTCCTCATGACATTTTTCGCCTCATTGTTCCTTAGTGTATGGATCAAAGGGTTCAGCAAAGGTGGCATCACAATGTTAAAGAGGATGA
>NW_022168502.1:0-1143 GCF_008728515.1 Papio anubis
GAAACCATCACTGCACCCAGACTGCACCTACTCTAGTAAAGAACAAGTCTGAGAGCTTGCACACTAGTGAGATGATCAATTCCTCACTCTGCTCACAGTAAGGACAAGGCTGTGACTATCAGCTGGGGCAGAGAGTACACAGCTCAACAGCAGGTTTTTAAAAAGAGAGCAGAGTCTTCTTCTTTCCACGTTAAAAACAATCATAATATGGTTCAGCTGACCACCAAGGACTGGGTTATATCCCGCTATTCTCTGAAACTCAATACTGTCTGAACTTTTTGGAATCTCATAGCCTTTTCTATCTAAATGTGTATTGTTACTCTCATGGCTAAAAGTTGCAGGGAGCAGTCTTTTTCTTTCAGTTGTGTTTCCAATTCTTTCTGGTTTCCTACACTATGACACTTTTAAACAATTTAAAAATCTTCCAGTCAGGCTGCACTCTCTGTTAACATTGGTTTTTAATGCCCTAAAATTCACAGCATTTCCTGTGTGAAAAATAAGAAGTCACAATTTTATTAATCATCATCTGTTTGAAAGCCGTGCTAGTTTTAATAGTTACTGTACTTCTCAACATATTTTAAATGCCCATTCATGTGTCTTGTCTAACATTCCCAGGTTTGTGCTATTATACACAGGGGTAAAAGAAATGACCAGGAGAATCAATGTACAAATGGCTGAATAAACAATAAAGGTCCCAGCAGTTGTTTAGGACAAAACAGACCTGGCTGAGTCTCAAGTACCAAAGCAGGAATCATAAACATGCCACAGGGGGATTTACTGTAAATGATATTTAAATATTTAAAAATGTATAATTTATATATGATCAAAAAGAAAATAATTAACTATTTTTTTTTGAGACTGGGGTCACTCTGTTGCCCAGGCTGGAATGCAGTGTTGCAATCATGGCTCACTACAGCCTTGAACTCCCAGGCTCAAGAGATCTTCCCACCTCAGCCTCCTGAATAGCTGGGACTGTCCAAATGCACACCTGGAAAGAAGGTGAAAACTTATTTATATTTCAGTGTAATTCTTTGTGAAGAAGAAAACATAATAAAGGCATTAGGAATGTAATGCCAAATAGTAAAGTATGTTTTTATGGAAAATCACCGGCAGCCGGAAAAAATGTCTGCAGAATATTTAGGT
>NW_022168503.1:0-1143 GCF_008728515.1 Papio anubis
CTTTTAATCTACCCACGTTTTAAATACCTCTGTGTTTCACCATGAAGTCTTTTCTTGCTCTCAAAACCAAAATAGTCTATCTCTTTCTTCTTAACTTCTATTGCTTCTTGAAGCCACATTTTCCCAAGGATATTTTTCTGTATTTCAGCCTTCAATGTTTTTAAATGGCTTTTTTTCCCATGCTGTCACAGAAACCTGATATGTGGACTGCATTGCTGCTGTAGTTTTCATTTTTTCCTATGCAGTTTAGTAATAATCATCTAATTTTATATCATGTGATATTGAATATAATTAATTTTATCATAATTAATTTCTTGATCTCTTACTATGTGATAGGCAGTCATCTGAACACTGTGCGCCAGTAATGAGCAAAACATGCAACTTCCCTTCTAGAGTAGGGAGGGAAATGTTACAGAGAGTAAGTGAAGTGTACAGAGTGTGAGACTGTTACAATTGTACAGTTAAAAATAAAGAGAACAAGTGTGATAGAGATTACTCAGGAAAGTTGCTGCAATTTAAAATTGAGAAATCAGGAAAGATGTCAGTGACAAAGTGAAATTATAGCAGAGACCCCAGGTCTGGGAAATGAGTCAGGTGTACTTCTGGGGGAAATGCAGATGCCCTCTGGGGATGGAGTCAGCCTGGCCCAGCCCATAATTTGGAACAATATGGAACAATAGTTCAGGGACCTCAGGACTTGAAGCAGTGGCGGTTACTAGAAACCAAAGGAGGCTCCTGGCCTTCACAATCTGAAGTTCTGTGTGTTTCCTTCACCATCTAAAAAAGGGGAAGGGTGGGATCATTTGTCTGACAGAATGCCTGTGTCCTCCCTGGGATCTGTGCTGGGCTCATTCAAGGTTAGGAGTTCCAGACCAGCCTGTCCAATATGGTGAAACCCCATCTCTACTAAAAAAAAAATACCAAAAATTAGCTGGGCACAGTGGCACATGCCTCTAATCCTAGCTACTCGGGAGGGTGAGGCAGAAGAATCACTTGAACCTGGGAGGTGGAGGTTGCGGTGAGCCATAATCGTGCCACTGCACTCCAGCCTGGGCGACAGAGGAAGACTCCATCTCAAACAAAACAAAACAAAACAAAACAAAACACCCAAAAAACAAAAAGCAGAACACATCAAAAAGAAAG
>NW_022168504.1:0-330 GCF_008728515.1 Papio anubis
CAAAACCACAATGAGATATCATCTCACACCAGTTAGAATGGCAATCATTAAAAAGTCAGGAAACAACAGGTGCTGGAGAGGATGTGGAGAAATAGGAACACTGTTACACTGTTTGTGGGATTGTAAACTGGTTCAACCATTGTGGAAAACGGTATGGCAATTCCTCAAGGATCTAGAACTAGAAATACCATGTGACCCAGTCATTCCATTACTGGGTATATACCCAAAGGATTATAAATCATGCTACTATAAAGTCACATGCACATGTATGTTTATTGCAGCACTATTCACAATAGCAAAGACTTGGAATCAACCCAAATTTCCATCAGT
>NW_022168504.1:2231-35735 GCF_008728515.1 Papio anubis
GATTTCCCTAGCCAGAACTTCCAACACTATGTTGAATAGGAGTGGTGAGAGAGGGTATCCCTGTCTTGTGCCAGTTTTCAAAGGGAATTTTTCCAGTTTTTGCCCATTCAGTATGATATTGGCTGTGGGTTTCCCCTAAATAGCTCTTATTATTTTGTGATACGTTCCATCAGTACCAAATTTATTGAGAGTTTTTAACATGAAGGGTTGTTGAATTTTGTCAAAGGCCTTTTCTGCATCTATTGAGATAATCATGTGGTTTTTGTCTTTGGTTCTGTTTATATGCTGGATTACATTTATTGATTGGTGTATGTTGAACCAGCCTTGCATCACAGGGATGAAGCCCACTTGATCATGGTGGATAAGCTTTTGAATGTGCTGGTGAATCCAGTTTGCCAGTATTTTATTGAGGATTTTTGAATCGATGATCATCAGGGATATTGGTCTAAAATTCTCTTTTTTTATTTTGTCTCTGCCAGGCTTTGGTATCAGGATGATGTTGGCCTCATAAAATGAGTTAGGGAGTATTCCCTCTTTTTCAATTGATTGGAATAGTTTCAGAAGGAATGGTACCAGCTCCTCCTTGTACCTCTGGTAGAATTCAGCTGTGAATCCATCTGGTCCTGGACTTTTTTGGTTGGTAGGCTATTAATTATTGCCTTAATTTCAGAGCCTGCTATTGGTCTATTCAGGAATTCCGCTTCTTCCTGGTTTAGTCTTGGAAGAGTGTAAGTGTCCATGAAATTACCCATTTCTTCTAGATTTTCTAGTTTACTTGTGTAGAGTTGTTTATAGGATTCTCTGATGGTAGTTTGTATTTCTGTGGGGTCGGTGGTGATATCCCCTTTATCGTTTTTTATTGCTTCTATTTGATTCTTCTCTCTTTTCTTCTTTATTAGTCTTGCTAGCGGTCTATCAATTTTGTTGATCTTTTCAAAAAACCAACTCCTGCTGCATCCATGTCCCTACAAAGGACGCAAACTCATCCTTTTTTATGGCTGCATAGTATTCCATGGTGTATATGTGCCACATTTTCTTAATCGGGGAGGGGGGAGGGGGGAGGGATTGCACTGGGAGTTATACCTGATGTAAATGACGAGTTGATGGGTGCAGCAGACTAACATGGCACAAGTATACATATGTAACAAACCTGCATGTTATGCACATGTACCCTACAACTTAAAGTATAATAATAATAAATAAATTTAAAAAAAAAAAAAAAAAACCAACTCCTGGATTCATTTGTTGTAAGGGTTAATTTCAGGGATCAACTTGACTGAATTAAAAGATTCCCAAATAGGTGATAATGTATTATTTCTGGGTTTGTCTGTGATGATGTTTCCAGAAGAAACTGGTATTTAAATCTGTGGACTGGGTAAAGAAGACAGACTCTCAGCCAGTGTGGGCAGGCACCATCAAATTGACGGAGGGCCTGGACAGAACAAAAAGGCAGAGGATCTTTCTGGATTTTGGAGCTGGGACATGCTTCTTCTCCTGCCTCTGAACATCAGAACCATAGGTTCTCTGGCCTTTGAATTCGAGGACCTGTAGTAGCAACCCCTCAGTTTCTCAGGCCTTTGTACTCATGCCTTTGGACTGAGAGTTACATCATCAGCTTTCTTAATTATTTAACTTGCAGACAGTCTGTCTTGGGACTTTCCAGCCTTCATAATTACATAAGCTAATCCCCTTAACTAATCCCCTTTTATCTATCTATCTATCTATCTATCTATCTATCTATCTATCTTTCATATTTTTTTCTGTGTCTCTGGAGAACTCCAATTAATACAAATATATATGCCGAAATTCTGAAAAAACAATACTAGCAACCCTAACCTAACATCATATTAAAAGGATCATACACCATGATCTGGTGGGGTTTATCTCAGGAAAGTAAGTGTGGTTGAATTTAAAAAAAAAAATAAGAAATCCATACAATGCATCATAGGCATAGATTGAAGAAAAAACGATTATATAAATTGATGCAGAAAATACACTTGACTAAATCAAGCACATTTTTTTTGATACATTCTATAAACTGGGAACATAAAAAAAAACTTTTCACAATATGATGAAAACCGTATATGAAACCCCAGATCTAACATCATACTCAGTGGAGAAAGACTGAAATATTTCCCCTTAGGATGAGAAATCAAACAAGGATGTTTGTTTTCACAACTATATTTAATGTACACTAGAAATTCTGGACAGAGCAATTAAACCAGTAAAATTAATAACAGCAATTTCCCAAATTAGAACATAATTGTAAAACTGTATTTTTAGATGCCATGGTCTCATTTCTAGTAAGCCCTGAAAAGTACACTAAAAACTGTTAGAACTCATCAAGAAATCCAGCAAAATTGCAACATACAAAATCAACACATAAAAATTAGCCTCGTTTCTACACAAAGGCATAAGTAATCTGAAAAATAAATTTAAAATAATCAATTAACAATAGTTTCAAAAATACTTAGGAATCAATTTAACCAAGAAGGCAAAAAGCTTACATATTAAAAATTATAAAATATTACTGAGAAAAAATTAAAAAGAGAAAACTTGAAAGATATCTTGTGTTTATGATTTGAAGGTTTAGTATTATTAAGATATCAATACTACCTAGAGTAATCTAGAGACTGAATGTAATCCTCATCAAAATCTCATTGTCATTTTGTGAAGAAATGTAAAAACGCATCCTAAAGCCCACGTAGAATCTAAAGGGACCTTGAGTAACCAAAACAGTCTTATAAAAGTACAAAGTTTAAGGACTCACTCTTCTACATTTCAAAATTTATATACAAAGGTAGATATAGTACTCCAAACCATGTGTAACTGGCATAAGGACAGACATATAGACTAATGGAATAGAACTGAACACCCAGAAAAAGTCCTCACATATATGGTCAAATGACTTTTGACAAAAATGCCTGGTCCATTATATTGGGTATTAAAATAATTTTTTAAAAAATGGTGCTAGGAAAACTGGATATACCGAAATATGAATGATAGAAGTTTAATTTTTACCACATACAAAAATGAACTCAAAATGAATTGAAAAACTCTAAATTAGCTACTCCTCAATACCGGACTCCTAGAAAATTTAAAGGAAAGCATAGGGGGAGAATCTGCATTACATTGGTTTTGAGAGTGGTTTCCTTAATATAACATGAAAGGTACAAGCAATAAAAGAAAAAATGAATTTTCTTATAAAAATTTTGTGCATCAAAATCACAATAAAGGAAGTGAAAATACAATCTACAGAATGGGAAAAATATTTGCAAATCATATATCTGCTAAGTGATTAATATCTAGAATATATTGAGGACTATTCAACCACCACTACCACTCAATAAAAAGAAGACAAAACACCCAGCAAATAAAATAGACAAAAGGCTTTAATAAATTTTTTTCCAAAGAATATACACAAATGGCCAATAAACCCATGAAACAAATCTCAACATCATTAGTCCTTAAAGACATGCAAATTATAGCCACAGTTAGATATCACTACATACCTACTAGGATCACTATAGTTTGTTTATTTATTTTTCAATAGATTTTTGGGGAATAGGTGGTGATTGGTTACATGAATAAGTTCTTTGGTGGTGATTTCTGAGATTTTGGTGCACCCATCACCTGAGCAGTGTACACTGTACTCAATCTGTAGTCTTTTATCTCTTACCACACCCAAGCCTTTCCCCTAAGTCCCTAAAGTCTAATGTATCATTCTTACGCCTTTGCATCCTCATAGCTTAGCTCTCACATATGAGTGAGAACATACAATGCTTGATTTTCCATTCCTGAATTATTTCACTTAGCATATTAGTGTCCAATTTCTTCCAGGTTGCTGTGAATGCCATTATTTCATTCCTTTTTATGGCTGAGTAGTATTCCACGGGGTGTATATATACGTGTGTGTGTGTGTGTGTGTGTGTGTGTGTGTATCACTATAATTTAAAAGAAAGTGGAAAGTAAGTGTTGATGAAAATGTGGAGAAATTGGAACCCTTGTGCATTGTGCTGGTGGGAATGTAAAATGAGGCATCTGCTGTGGAGAACAATTTGGCAGTTCCTCACAAAGTTAATTATAAAATTATCATATGACTCAGCAATTCCTCATTCAGTTATAAACTCAAAAAACATTGAAATTAAGTTTTCAAATAGACAGATGAATACTGATATTCACAGCAGCATTATTCACAATAGAAAAAATGTGGGGAAAAAAAACTAAAGTGTCTATCAACAGATGAATGTATAAACAAAATATGGTATATGCATGCAATGGAATATCATTCAGCCATAAAGCTGAAGTTTGATACATCCTACAACAGGGGCGAACATTAAAAATATCATGTTATGTGAAATAAGTCATTCACAAAAGGACAAATATTGCATGATTTCACTTACATGAGGTTCCTAAATTAAGAAAATTCATACAGACAAAATAAAATAGAGTCTGCTGGGACTGGGATCAGGGAGGAATGAGAATTCTTGCTTAACAGGTACAGAGTTTCTGTTTGAAAACATGTAGTCGGGGGGGTGGGTGGCATCTAAGATGGCTGAATAGAAACAGCTGCAGCCTCCAGCTCCCAGCATGAGTGACACAGAAGATGGGTGATTTCTGCATTTTCAACTGAGGTACTGGGTTCATCTCACTGGGGCATGTTGGAGAGTTGGTAGTGGTCCAAGGCTGCAGCCTGACCAGCAAGAGCTGAAGCAGGGTGAGGCATTGCCTCACCTGGAAAGAGGAAGGGGGAAGGGAAGTCCTTTTCCTACCCAGAGAAAACTGAGACACACAACACCTGGAAAATCGGGTAACTCCCACCCTAATACTGCACTTTATTAAGGGTCTTAGCAAATGGCACACCAGCAGATTATATCCCACACCTGGTCCAGAGTGTCCCACGTCCACAGAGCCTCCCTTATTGCTAACACAACAGTCTGAGATCTAACTGCGAGGCAGCAGCAAGGTTGGGGGAGGGGCGCCCGCCATTGCTGAGGCTTAAGTACCTAAACAAAGCCGCATGGAAGCTCGAATTGGGTGGAGCCCAACACAGCTCAAGGAGGCCGGCCTGCCTCTGTAGATTCCTCCTCTGGGGACAGGGCATAGCTAAACAAAAAGCAGCAGAAAACTTGGCAGAGGTAAATGCCCCTGTTTAACAGCTTTGAAGAGAGCAGTGGATCTCCCAGCACGGAGATTGAGATCTGAGAAGGGACAGACTGCCTACTCAAGTGGGTCCCTGACACCTGAGTAGCCTAACTGGGAGACATCCCCCACTAGGTGCAGACTGACATCTCACACCTCACACAGTGGGGCACACCCCTGAGACAAAGCTTCCAGAGCAAGAAGCAGACAGCAACACTCGCTGTTCAGCAATATTCTATCTTCTGCAGTCTCTGCTGCTGATACCCAGGAAAACAGGGTCTGGAGTGGACCTCAAGCAAACTCCAATAGACGAGCAACTGAGGGTCCTGACTGTTAGAAGGAAAACTAACAAACAGAAAGGACACCCACACCAAAATCCCATCAGTATGTCACCAATATAAACAACCAAAGACAGATAAAACCACAAAGATGGGGAAAAAGCAGGGCAGAAAAGCGGGAAATTCAAAAAATAAGAGCGCATCTCCCCTTCCAAAGGAACATGGCTCATCGCCAGCAACAGAATAAAGTTGGATGGAGAATGACTTTGACTAGTTGAGAGAAGAAGGCTTCAGTCGATCAAACTTCTCAGAGCTAAAGTAGGAACTATGTAACTAGGGCAACAAAACTAAAAACCTTGAAGAAAGATTGGAAGAATGGATAACTAGAATAATCAATGCAGAGAAGACCTTAAAAGAACTGATAGAATGGAAAACCATAACACGAGAAATACATGACAAATGCACAAGCTTCAGTAACTGACTCGATCAACTGGAAGAAAGAGTATCAGCGATTGAAGATCAAATGAATGAAATGAAGCGAGAAGAGAAGTGTAGAGAAAAAAGAGTAAAAAGAAATGAACAAAGCCTCCAAGAAATATGGGATTATGTGAAAAGACCAAATCTACGTCTGAGTGGTGTGCCTGAAAGTGAGGGGGAAAATGGAACCAAATTGGAAAACACTCTGCAGGGTACTATCCAGGAGAACTTCCCCAAACTAGCAAGGCAGGCCAACATTCAAATTCGGGAAATACAGAGAACACCACAAAGATACTTCTCAAGAAGAGCAACTCCAAGACACATAATTGTCAGATTCACCGAAGTTGAAATGAAGGAAAAAATGTTAAAGGCAGCCAGAGAGAAAGGTTAGGTTGCACACAAAGGGAAGCCCATCAAACTAAGAGCAGATGTCTCAGCAGAAACTCTCCAAGCCAGAAGAGAGTGGGGCCAATATTCAACATACTGAAAGGAAAGAATTTTAAACCCAGAATTTCATATCCAGTCAAACTAAGTTTCATAAGTGAAGGAGAAATAAAATCCTTTACAGAGAAGCAAATGCTTAGAGATTTTGTCACCATCAGACCTGCCCTACAAGAGATCCTGAAGAAAGCACTGAACATGGAATGGAACAACAGGTACCAGCCATTGCAAAAACATGCCAAAATGTAAAGTCCATTGATGCTAGGAAGAAACTACATCAACTAAAGAGCATAATAACCAGCTAATATCATAATGAAAGGATCAAGTTCACACATAACAATATTAACTTTAAATGTAAATGGACTAAATGGTCCAATTAAAAGACACAGACTGGCAAACTGGATAAAGAGTCAAGACCCATCAGTTTGCTGTATTCAGGAGACACATCTCACATGCAGAGACACACATAGGCTCAACAAACAGAGAGCCAAATCGTGAATGAAATTCCATTCACAATAGCTTCAAAGAGAATAAAATACCTAAGAATCCAACTTACAAGGGATGTAAAGGGCCTCTTCAAGGAGAACTACAAACCACTGCTCAGTGAAATAAAAGAGGACACAAACCAATGGAAGAACATACCATGCTCATGGATAGGAAGAATCAATATTGTGAAAATGGCCATACTGCCCAAGGTAAGTGATAGATTCAATGCCATGCCCATTAAGCTACCAATGACTTCCTTCACAGAATTGGAAAAAAACTGCTTTAAAGTTCATATGGAACCAGAAAAGACCCCGCATTGCCAAGACAATCCTAAGGCAAAAGAACAAAGCTGGACACATCACGCTACCCAACTTCAAACTACACTACAAGGCTACAGTAACCAAAACATCATGGTACTGGTACCAAAACAGAGATATAGACCAATGGAACAGAACAGAGTCCTCAGAAATAATACCACATATCTACAGTCATCTGATCTTTGACAATCCTGAGAAAAACAAGAAATGGGGAAAGGATTCCCTATTTAATAAATGGTGCTGAGAAAATTGGCTAGCCATAAGTAGAAAGCTGAAACTGGATCCTTTCCTTATTCCTTATACGAAAATTAATTCAAGATGGATTAGAGACTTAAATGTTAGACCTAAAACCATAAA
The DNA here is from genome assembly GCF_008728515.1 of Papio anubis. Lineage (NCBI taxonomy): Eukaryota > Metazoa > Chordata > Mammalia > Primates > Cercopithecidae > Papio > Papio anubis. Next base: position 9,730 of record NW_022168504.1, read on the forward strand.
AACCCTAGAAGGAAACCTAGGTAATAATATTCAGGAAATAGGCATGGTCAAGGATTTCATGTCTAAAACACCAAAAGCAATGGGAACAAAAGCCAAAATTGACAAATGGGATCTAATTAACCTAAAGGGCTTCTGCACAGCCAAAAAAAAAAAAAAAAAAAAAACCTACCATCAGAGTGAACAGGCAACCTACAGAATGGGAGAAAATTTTTGCAATCTACTCATCTGAGAAAGGGCTTATATCCAGAACCTATAAAGAGCTCAATCAAATTTACAAGAAAAAAACAAACAACCCCATCAAAAAGTGAGCAAAGGATATGAACAGACAGTTCTCAAAAGAAGACATTCAAACAACCAACAGACATATAAAAAAATGGTGATCCTCACTTGCCATCAGTGAAATGCAAATCAAAACCACAATGAGATACCATCTCACACCAGTTAGAATGGCAATCATTAAAAAGTCAGGAAACAACAGGTACTGGAGTGGATGTGGAGAAATAGGAACACTTTTACACTGTTGGTGGGATTGTAAACTAGTTCAACCATTCTGGAAAACAGTATGGCGATTCCTCAATGGTCTAGAACTGGAAATACCATTTTCTGTTGTTGTGCTATTTTTGTGGGTATGCTGGTTTGCTTCTGCATCATGCCGCTATAAAGACAGATTCACACGTATGTTTTTTGTGGCACTATTCACAATAGCAAAGACTTGGAATCAACCCAAATGTCCATCAGTGACAGACTGGATTAAGAAAATGTGGCACATATACACCATGGAATACTATGCAGCCATAAAAAAGGATGAATTTGTGTCCTTTATAGGGACATGGATGCAGCTGGAAACCATCATTCTCAGCAAACTATCACAAGAACAGAAAACTAATTACTGCACGTTCTCAATCGTAGGTGGGAATTGAACAATGAGATCACTTGAACACAGGAAGGGGATCATCACACACCAGGTCCTATTGTGGGGAGGGGGAGGGGAGGGATAACATTAGGAGACATACCTAATGTAAATGACGAGTTAATGGGTGCAGCACACCAACATGGCACATGTATACATATGTAACAAACCTGCACATTGTGCACATGTACCCTAGAACTTAAAGTATAATTTTTTTAAAAAAAGCAAATTACTCTTACACTTAAAAAAAAATTTAGTAGTAATGGTCATCTACTATTGTGGATATAATTAATGTCACTGAATTGTATACTAAAATATGGTTAAAGTGACCAACTTTCTAGCCCAATTTGTCGCTCTTCATCCTATGATCTGAAACCCACTATGTCAGTAGCAAGTTAGATATTTGTGATATATATTATATCAGTCCTTTAAACCCAAAGATAACATTTATGAGAGTGAAAAAATTGGGGATGCTTTTAAAAGTGGCTACTATAAATTTAATATTGAAGATTATACACAGCTCCAAATTTCTTACACTTTTAAGTTTTTTGACAGTGAAATGGATGTGATCTATAAGAATCTGGTCCTTGCAGGTCTTTCTGGTTCAATTAAAGTCTTTGAATATTTCTGTCCACCTCTCTTATAGTTCACAGGTGGCCAAATCAAATGATTCACCAGGAAATTTTGGGCCAACTAAGAATATATGTTGTTGTAGAGAGTAGTTGTTAACTAGATGTGGAATAAAGGCAATTTTAAATTGCAGTTACAGATATTTCTGCAAACTTATTTAGCATCTACTCCAGAGCATGAAAAATCAGTTTTAAGCAATGGAGGATAAGAGGCTTTGGCCTCAAATATTTCAAGAGATCCACAGTTTGCTAGCTGTGCAGTATGTGCAAGTGATTTCATCACTCTGAGCTTCAGTTTCCTTATCTGAAATATTGTAATAGTAAATATCTCCCCAAAGCATTAAAATGCCTGTTGACTGAGATAATATAAAGCGACTAGACCAATAAATAGTGAATAATAGTACCTAATACAGCAATAGAATCACCTTTCTCTTTCTGAGTGGTTTCTTGTCTATTCTTGTGTCTATTCCAAGCCAGTAGATATTCGCTATTACCAATTATAAAAAAGAACAATCAGATATGTATTCAGTTTAACTGCTCAGTTAATCCTAGCATCTAGGGATGAATAATCTCAGATTTTCCGCTATCTAGTCTGAAAGTGACTATAGTTCTGTCATAAGTGGAAGTGAGAGATGGTTAGAACAAAAGTTAATAAAAAGAATGTGTTGTTTAAAATTTCTGTTAGAAAAGTGAAATAAGTTTTGAGATTTGTTACACAGCAGGATGACTATAGTCAATAATAATATATTGTATATTACAAAATAACTGAGTAAAGTTCAAATATCTCACCAAAAACAACAATAGGCAAGTGAAGTGATGGATATGTTAATCAGTTTGATTTAAACATATATCAAAACATCACATTGTACCATATAAATGTATACATTTATGGTTTAGCATTGAAAGTAATATTGATAAAAATGAATTTTAAAAATAATATATTGAGCCTTATAGTCTAATACCTACATTCCAAACTATTATTTGTGAAACATCATTTAGAAATTAACTGTACCTTCATTTCTTCATAGTGTTCTATGAAAATATATCTGTTTTTAATAATGTGATGATTTCTTAACTTCTCTATGTACTTTTGCTGATCTTTCTCTCTTATACATAAAAATGTGGGGGTTTTGTGCCTCTATTAAAGCTCTTATCATAGTCTTGCTCAGAACACACTTTTTTAAGTTTGTGTTTGTCTCCCCACTACAAGGAGCTCCTTAAGAGAGAAGGGCTTCTGTTTGGGACATTTCATATATTCTGAGTAATACTTAATGCAGTAGCTGAGACATATTAGGCAATTAGCAAATATTTGTTGAACTGCCTCTGTTGTTTGGTTATCAATGCAACTCATTTGTATTACAGATTTTCTGTGTTGTCCATTTGTAAATTCTTCAATCCTTGGGATCCTTGAAAGGCAGTGTTAGAATAGTTCAACTACGAAACTCTTCACCAGCTTAACACCATTTACACAGAATATGTTACACAGAATATTTCAGATAAGGAAACTAAAGCTCAGAGTGATGAAATCACTTGCACATATTGCACAACTAGCAAATGGTTGATCTCTTGAAATATTTGAGGCCAAAATCTCTTATCCTCTCTTAACATGTATCTTATCACAGAAACATGTATTTCTAGATTACAAGGCTTATTTTCATAAAATCTCTGTATAATCTACTTCATAAATTTGCACCTCACCTATCCACATAGTCAAGGACCTGGAAAACTCAAATTATTTTCTGCTATGCTTTAAGCCTCCCTGCTTCTGTGTACAAGATAAGAGTGTGAAGTCTTCATTATTGTACCGTTTTCACACCCAGGCATAAGTTATGGATATAGCAACAGAGATTGAAATTTCTTTGTGCTTCTCATTGGCTTCGGTTCGCTGCCTTAAACGGACTGAGTCAAGGCCATGTTTTCATGCCATAGACATGCTATTCAAATACCAGTGTGACCACATTTGAAAAGCCATCCTGTACCACTTCATTGCCGCAGATGTCTTTTACATCTGGCAAGGGCCGTTTCTCTGCATGTCAACAGTAATTCAGTTTAACAGCTGTCTCTTTTGACAAGCTTAGTGTCAGACTCTAAAATGACAGGGTGACAGTTTTTCTTTTCTTTAACAGAACATAGTGCAAATTAACTATTTGAATACAGAAGCATTGAATGTATTTAGAGCAGTTTTTTTTTTTTTTTTCTGAGTAAGCTGAATAGGCTTTGGGATTTTATTTGTATGATTACATGGTCTATAAAGCTATTGAAGCTGATGATTCAAGGCATTTTGCAGGGAACTTCGATCTGTACCTTAAATATACTCACGTACAACATAACAATTAAATGAGGGTAAAGCAATTATTGTAAAGAAACAGTGGAATTTGAGACATTGGTGAAATAAACACTTGTGTTGCATTGTCTAAACTTGCCAGAATTCTCTGGATTCAGGTCACAGAGAGTTAAGTTCTTGCAGATATCACAGCCGATTGTATCATAGGCTAATTTTTTTGTTTGTTTGTTTCAGACAGTGTGTACACCATCTTTTCTAAATAAAACCAGCTACAGGAGAGGAATCTTGGAAAAATCATGAACATTTAACTATACTGGCCTATGTGCTCCCGTATTTCCATTTTTCTGTTAATCTTTCTTCTAATGTCTGCCTGCCTCCAAGTAATACCCAGGAACTCTACTTGTCTCCTATATGGTTCTCTTGAGTTCAACAAATCTTGACTATGCAACTACTTTCTGCCACAAAGCTAGTCACTGGGGATACTTTGAGGAGAAAAGCAGATATAACCCCTGTCTTCATAGAGGTTTCTGTCCATTATATATATTAACTTTCTACTACTATTGTAACAAATTATCACAAACTTAGCAGTTTAAAGCAGCACAAGTTTATTATGTCACATTTATGTAGGTCAGAGAAGTCCAGGTACAGCATGGCTCAACTATTTCCTCTGCTTAGAGTCTCACAATACCCAAATCAAGATATTGGCAAGTCCACTGTCTTCTAAAGGCAGTAAGGAAGAATATGTTTACTTGTTCATTCAGGTTATTGGCAGAATTGAATTCACTGTGGTTGTAAGACTCAGTTCCTCATTGTTTCATTAGGCACCTTTTCAGGTAGTTCATTTTAGTGTATAGAATTGCAGTTGATTTTTATGTGTTGATTTTTTATCCTGCAAATGCACTGAATTCATTCATTAGTTTTAACAGATTTTTTTGCTGGAGTCTTTAGGATTTTCTATATATGATAATGTCATCTCCAAACAAAATTTTACTTATTTCTTTTGAATGTGGATGCTTTGTATTTTCTTTTCTTGCCTTGATGCTCTGATTAGGAATTTGTGTACTGTGTTAAATACAAGTGGCCAGAGTAAGTATCTATGTCTTCGCTTTGTTTTAGAGAAAAAGCTTTCAAATTTTTACCTTACAGTATGATGTTAGCCATGGCCTTGTGATACATGGCCCTTATTGTGTTGAGTGAAATTTCTTCTATACCTAATTTGCCGAGAGTTTTTATCATGAAAGGACATTGAGTTTGTCAGCTGCTTCGCTACATCTTTTGAAATTATCATGGTTTTTGTCTTTCATTCTTTAATGTAGTGTACCACATTCATTGATTTGTGTTAGTTAAAAATTCCTAGCATCACAGAATAAATATTACTTGATCATAATGTATGAGTCCATTAACATACTATGAAATTTGGTTTGCTACTATGTAGTATTTTCACATTTATGTTCATCAGGGATATTAGCCTGTAATTTACTTTTCTTATAGTGCCATTAGTTAACTTTGGTATCAGGGTAATGCCGAATTGGTAAAATTAGTTTGAAAATATTCTGTTTCAAATATTTGTAACAGTTTGAGAATAATCGGTTTTGATTTTTCTTTAAATGCTTAGTAGAATTCACAAATAAAGACATCAGGTCCTGGACTTTTATTTAATGAGTCAGTTTCTTATCAGTGATTCCATCGGTCATTTATTACTGTTCTATTTAGATTTTCAATCTGAAATGTAACTAATTCAGTTTTGAAATGTTGTATGTGTCTAGAAATTTATCAGTTTTTTTAGGTTATCCAATATGTTAGAATATAGTTGTTAGAATACCTGCATTCTTAGATATTTTATTTTTTGTTGTAATTATGAATGTGCTTGTGTTCCCGATTTGGCTCTCAGCTTGGGTGCTGTTAGTGTATAGGAATGTTACTGATTTTTGTACATTGATTTTGTATTCCAAAACTTTACTGCAGTTGCTTATCAGCTCAAGGAGCTTTTAGGCAGAGACTATGAGTTTTGGGGGATTTTCTAGATATAGAATCATGTCATCCAAAACCAGGGATAGTTTGACTTCTTCACTTTTCATTTGGATGCATTTTGTTTCTCTCTCTTGTATGATTGCTCAGGCCAGGACTTCCAATATTGTGTTAAGTATGAGTGGTGAGAGAGGGGATCCTTGTCTTCTTCCTGTTTTGAAAGGGAGTACTTCCAGCTTTTGCCTATTCAGTATTATGTTGGCTGTGGATTTGTCATAGATGGTTTTTATTATTTTGAATTATGTTTCTTCAATGTCTAGTTTATTGAGGGTTTTTAACATGATGGGATGTTGAATTTTATCAAAAGCATTTTCTGCATCTATTGAGGTAATCATGTGGCTTTGTATTTAGTTCCATTTATGTGATGAATCACATTTATTGATTTGCATATGTTGAACCACCCTTGCATCCCAAGGATCAAGCTTACTTGATCATGGTGAATTAGCTTTTTGATGTGCTGCTGGATACAGTTTGCTGCTATTTTGTTGAAGACTTTTGCATCTAAGTTCATTAAGGATATTGGCCTACTTTTTAATTAGACTTCTCCAGGTTTTGGTATAGGCTGATGCTGACCTCAAATATCCCTACCTTTTCAATGAAGTTACAAAACACCACTCAAAGTGATCAGAGATGACACAAACAAATGAAGAAACATTCCATGCTCTTGGATAAGAAGAATCAATATCCTTAAAATGGCCTTCTGTGAAAATAAATTTACAGATTCAATGCTATTTCTATCAAACTACCAATGACAGAAATAGAAAAACACTATCTTAAAGTTCATATGGAACCAAAACAGAGCCCATATAGCCAAGGCAATCCTAAGCAAGAATAATAAAGCTGGAGGAATCACACTGCCCATTTTCAAACTGCACAAAGGTACAGGCCAGGATCTAGAGCATAGACAGGTGCAGGGTAAGAGTGGCAATTGGGTCTGGGGCATGCTTTTTTGGGGGTGGTGGCAGCTCAGCCTCAGGGTAGCACTACAGTGGTGTTTTCTTGAGGAGGTGCACAGCAACAAATCCCTCTTCAGGGGTTCCATGATGGTGATGGCTGTTGGTTACTTCAGTGATTAAAGTGGTCAGGGTCCTCTGTAGATTAGGCCACTGGGACCAAGGTGGCACCTGCTTTGTCACTAATATTGATAGTCTTTGCCCTTTTCCTTTGTTACCATGATCTTCACACATCTCAGGTATGCTGATCTCCCCAGAAACTTCTATGTGGTTATATTTTTTTCTCCACTATTTTACTGGATGTTTTTAATTGGACTCTTGGACCCTCTCAAGGCTATTTTCATTCACTGATAGTTGTCTAATTATTGGTTTTTGTAGAAGAATAAAGCTGTTATCTCCCACTTTATCATCTTGATGACACCGTTTCCCAAATATTTAGATCCTTATATTTTAAATATCAAAAAATATTTTAAGAATCATCTCTGGAAATGGCCTCATGCTTAAAACCTATGGTTTATGGCCTAAAATTAAGGCTCAATATTATGCAAGCCTTGCCATCTGGGAGAACCTTGGAAGCCTCAAATGGCCTCAATGCAAGTTTAAAGTTTCCCTCTCTGTTTTACTCCCACAGAAGAGTTCCCTATTCAAATACCTTTCACTGTTATGGAGAAGACACTGTTTCTGCTTACCCTGAGGAGCAGGCTATTGGTCCCTTGAAGACCATGAAATTATTCACAGAAATCTGTCATATTCTTCCACAAAAACTCAGTTATGTGGGTTGGTAGACAGTGGATCTGTATTTTTGTAAAGGAAAATTGAGAAGACTAGTCTTCCTAAAAATGACTTATTAATAGTGTAATCACATCAATACAGCAGACAGTGGGATGAATTTGGGAGCCAAAGAGCTCTGATTGATGTTACTCATTATACAATATAAGAAAATGCATGCCAATGCATACAGTAGTCTTTTGTGGACTAGTAAATGGTTTTTCCAAACCCAAAGTGAAAAAAATTATAATCAGGAGACAAGACATGTAAATTTTAAAGACATTTAAGTTTTGTATCTAGTTCTGTAAGTGACTAGTAACATAACTTACGTAATTTATCTTCCCTGTGTCTCTGCATTTCTACTTGTAGAAAAGTCTGTGAAAGGGTTAGACTCAATTGTTTCCATACCTCTACTTATTTCTGATTTTTTTTTAGCTAAAAAACATTTATAGAGATAAATTTTACCCTGAACTTATACACAATATAAAATGTTGTGGGACATGTTGGAAAGTAGAGAGCTACTACAAATTGACCTTTTGTGGTGCAAGAGGGGGACCCTTCAGATCCTGAAAATCTTTTCAGATTTTGGGGAGTTAATGCAAACTAAAAAAGTATTTTTTCTGATTCCCTTTCTTCATTCCAATGTTACAAATCATATCCATTTTTTAATCAATACATAATAACTATACATATTTATGGGATACATATAATATTTTGACACATGCATATAATGTGTAATGATGAAATCAGTATAATTGGCATATCCATCACCTGAAACATTTATCATTTTTTAATGTTAAGAGCATTCCAAATTTTCTATTACAGTTATTTTGAAATATATAAAAATTATTGATAACTATAGTCACCTCACTGTGTTACCAAATATTAGAACTTATTCCTATTATTTAACTGTATTTCCATTAATCAAACTTGCTTAACTCCCCTATACTCCCTATTCTTTCTGGATAACTACCATTCTACTCTCCCCCTCCATGACAACAATATTTTTGCCTCCCACATGTGATTTTTTTTCTCTACTTGGCTTACTTCATTTAATATAATGGCTGCTAGTTCCATCCACATTGTTGAAAATGACAGGATTTTATTTTTTTCTAATGACTTTCAATGTGTATATATATGTATATAACATTTATTCATTTATCAATGATTGGACACAGATTAATCCCATAACTTGATTATTATTAATAGTGCTACAGTAAACATGGGAGAACATATATGTCTTTGATTTACTAAATTCCTTTATTTAGGGTATATACCCAGCAGTGAGACTGTTGAATCACATGGTAGTTCTACTTTTAGTTTTATAAAATAAAAGGGGGATTGAGGAGGGGTCAAGGTGGCCCAATAGGAGCAGCTCCAGTCTGCAGTTCCCAATGAGACCAACACAGAAGGTGGATGAGTTCTTCATTTCCAGAGGTACCCAGTTTATCTCACTGGGACTTGTTAGGCAGTGGTTCAAACCCATGGAGGACTAGCAGAAGCAAGGTGGGGAGTTGCTTCACCCAGGAAGTGCAAGGAGCTGGGGACCTCCCTCCAGGAACCAAAGGAAGCCATGAGAGACTGTACTGCCTGGAGAGGTCAAAAGATAAATAAAATCCTTTCCAGACAATAAAATGCTGAATGATTTTGTCACCACACCACAGGGCTTGCCCTACAAAAGCTCCAGAAGGAGGAACTAAATATGGAAAAGAAAAACTGGTACTGGTCACTGCAACAACACACCAAGATACAAAGACCAATGACATTATGAAGAAACTGCATCAACTAATGTGCAAAATAACCAGCTATCATCATGATGCCAGGATCGAATTCACACATAACAGTATCAACTTTAAATGTAAATGAGCTACACGCCCCAATTAAAAGACACAGCCTGGCAAATTGGATAAAAAGTCAAGACCATCAGTGTACTGTATTCAGAAGACCCATCTCATGTGCCAAGACACACATAGACTCAAAATAAAGGGATGGAGGAATATTTATCAAGCAAATGGAAAGCAAAAATAAAAAAGTAAGGGTTACAATCCTAGTCTCTGATAAAACAAAGATAAAAAGTCAAAGAAGGACATCACATAATGATAAAGGGGTCAATGCAGCAAGAAGAGATAACTGTCCTAAATATATATGCAACCAATACAGAAGCATCCAGTTTCACAAAACAAGTTCTTAGAGAGCTACAAAGAGACTTAGACTCCCACACAATAATAGTAGGAGACTTTAACACCCCACTGTGAATATTAGACAGATCAATGAGACAGAAAATTAGCAAGGATATCCAGGACTTGAACTCAGCTCATTATCAAGTAGAGCAAGAGCAAACAAATTCAAAAACTATCTGAAGACAAAAAATAACTAAGATCGGAGCAAAACTAAAGGAGATAGAGACACACACACAAAAAAATCCCTCAAAAAATCAATGAATCCAGTAGCTGGTATTTTGAAAAGATTAAAAAAAATAGATGGACCATTAGCTAGACTAATAAAGAAGGAAAGAGAGAAGAATCAAATAGACGCAATAAAAAATGTTAAAGGGAATATCACCACTGATTCCATAGAGACACAATCTACAATCAGAGAATACTATAAACACTTCTATGAAAATAAACTAGAAAATCTAGAGAAAAATGGACTAAACCAAGAAGAAGTCAAATCCCTGAATAGACCAATAACAAGTTCTAAAATTGAGGCAGTAGTTAATAGCCTACTAAAACAAAAAAAGTCCAGGACCAGATGGATTCACAGCCAAATTCTACCAAAGGTACAAAAAGGAGCTGGTACCATTTTTTCTGAAACTATTCCAAACTGTAGAAAAAGAAGGACTCTTCCCTAACTCATTTTATGAGGCCAACATCGTTCTGATACAAAATCTGGCAGAGACACACACAGAAAATTTCAGGCCAATATCCCTGATGAATATCAATGCAAAAATCCTCAATAAAGTACTGGCAAACCAAATCCAGGAGCACATCATGAAGCTTATCCACCAAGATCATGTCGGCTTTATAGCTGGGATGCAAGGTTGGTTTAACATATGCAAATCAATAAATGTAATCCATCACACAAACCAATCCAATGACAAAAACCACATGATTATCTCGATAGATACAGAAAAAGCCTTTGATAAAATTCAACATCTCTTCATGCTAAAAACCCTTAATAAACTAGGTATTGATGGAACATATCTCAGAATAATAAGAACTATTTATGACAAATTCATAGCCAATATCATACTGAACGGGCAAAAGCTAGAGGGATTCCCTTTGAAAACTAGCACAAGACAAGGATTCCCTCTATTACCATCGAATCCAACACAGTATTGGAAGTTCTGACCAGGGCAATAAGGCAAGAGAAAGAAAGGATATTCAAACAGAAAGACGGGAAGTCAAATTGAGTGTGTTTGCAGATAACAACATTGTATATTTAGAAAACTCCATTGTCTCAGACTCAAAACTCCTTAAGCTGATAAGCAACTTTGGCAAAGTCTCAGGATACAAAATCAATGTGCAAATATCATAAAAATTCCTATACACCAACAACAGACAAGCAGAGAGCCAAATAATGAGTGAATTCCCATTCACAATTGCTACAAACAGAATAAAATACCTAAGAATACAACTTATGAGGGACATGAAGGACCTCTTCAAGGACAATTACAAACCACTTCTTAAGGAAGTAAGAGAGGACAGAAACAAAAGGGGGGGGAAAAAATCTGTGCTGTTGGATAGGAAGAATCAATACCATGAAAATGGCCATACTGCCCAAAGTTCTTTGTAGATTCAATGCTATTCCCATCAAGCTACAAGTGACTTTCTTCACAGAATGATAAAAAACGACATTAAATTTCATATTAAATGAAAAAAGAGCCCGTATAGCCAAGACAATCCTAAGCAAAAGGAACAAAGCTGGAGACATCATGCTACCTGACTTCAAACTATACCAAAAGGCTACAGTAAACAAAACAGCATGGTACTGGTACCAAAACTTATATAGACCAATGGAACAGAACAGAGACCTCAGAAATAACACCACATATTTAAACAATCTGATCTTTGACAAATCTGACAAAAACAAGCAATGGGGAAATGATTCCCTATTTAATAAATGGTGCTGGCAAAACTGGCTAGCCATATGCAAAAAACTGAAACTGGACCCCTTCCTTACACCTTATGCAAAAATTAGCTGAAAATGGATTAAAGACTTAAATATAAAACTCAAAACTGTAAAAACCCTAGAAGAAAACCTAGGCAATACCATTTAGGACATAGGCATGGGCAAAGACTTCATGGCTAAAACACCAAAAGCAATGGCAACAAAAGCCAGAATTGACAAATGGAATCTAATCAGACTAAATAGCTTCTGCACAGCAAAAGAAACTATCATCAGAGTGAACAGGCAGCCTACAGAATGGGAGAAAATTTTTGCAAGCTACTCATCTGACAAAGGTCTAATATCCAGAATCTACAACTAACTTAAACAAATTTACAGGAAAAAAATAACTCCATCAAAAAGTAGGTGAAGGATATGAACAGACACTTCTCAAAAGAAGACATTTATGTGGCCAACAAACATATGAGAAAAAGCTCATCATCACTCATCATTAGAGAAATGCCAATCAAAACCAGAATGAGATACCATCTTATGCCACTTAGAATGGCAATCATTAAGAAGTCAGGAAACAAGAGATGTTGGTGAGGATTTGGAGAAATAGGAACACTTTTACACTGTTAGTGGGAGTCTAAATAAGCTCAACCATTGTGGAAGACAGTGTAACTATTCCTCAAGGATCCCGAACCAGAAATACCATTTGATCCAGCAATCCCATTACTGGGTTTATACCCAAAGTATTATAAATCATTCTACTATAAAGACACATGCACACATATGCTTATTGCAGTGCTATTTACAATAGCAAGACTTGGAACCAATCCAAATGCCTAACAATGATAGAGTGGATAAAGAATATGTGGCAGATATACACCATGGAATACTATGTAGCCATAAAAAAGAAAGAATTTATGTCTTTTGCAGAGACATGGATGAAGCTGGAAGACATCATTCTCAGCAAACCAACAAAGGAACTGAAAACCAAACACCCCATGTTCTCACTCATAAGTAGAAGTTGAACAATGAGAAGACATGTACACAGGGATGGGAACATCACACATTGGGACCTGTCAGGGAGTGGGGGACAAGGGGAGGGAGAGCATTAGAACAAATACTTAATACATGCAGGGCTTAAAACCTAGATGACGGGTTGGTTGGGGCAGCAAACCACCATGGTGCATGTATACCTATGTAAGAAACCTGCATGTTCTGCACATGTATCACAGAACTTAAAGTACAATTTTCTAGAAAAGGAAAAAAAAAAACCCCTCCATACTATTTTTTTTTTATAACGGTGGTACTAATTTATATCCCACCAATACTTGTGAGAATTCCTCTTTTGCTGCATCCTCATCAGCATCTGTTATATTTTGCCTTTTGATAGTAGCCACTATAACATAGGTGAGATGTCTCACTGAAGTTTTGATTTGCATTACATTTATGTTTAATGATGTTGAGCATTTTTTCATATATCACTTTGCCATTTATATGTCTTGCTTTGAGAAATGTCAATTTTATTTTTCTATTTTTGAATTGGATCATTTGCATTTTTACTATCTAGTTGTTTGAGTTGTCTATATTTTCTGGATATTAACCTCTTATCTGATGGATGGTTTACAAATTAGTTTCTCTCATTTTTTAACGTTGTCTCTGTTCTGTTGATTGTTTCTTTGATGTGCAGAGGCTTTTTCGCTTTCTGTAATCCCATTTGCCTATTTTTACTTTGGTTGCCTGTGCATTTGAGTTCTTAAGCAAAAATTCTTTGCCCAGATCAATGCCCTATAGCATTTGCTTAATATCTTTTTTCTAATAGTTTCATAATTTTGTGTTTTCCATCTGTCTTTAGTCTACTTACATTTTATTTTTATATATGGTGAAAGACAGGGGTTAATTTTATTTTTCTGTATATAAATATTCATTTTATCAACACCTTTTGTAAATAGACTGCCTTTTCCCCAATGTATATTATTGGACCCTTTGACAAAAATGAGTTGGTGGTAAATAAATTCATTTAGATCGGGGTTCTCTACTCTGCTTCACTGATCTATGTGTCTTTTTTATGCTGATACCTTTTTTATTATTAGAACTTTGTAGGATATTTTAAAGTCAGGTATTTTGATGATTCCAGCCTTGTTCTTTTTGCTGAGAATTACTTTGACTATAAAAGGTTTCCTTCTGTGTTCCCTATAAATATTAAGATTTTTTAACTTTTATTTTAAGTTTAGGAATACTTGTGTAAGATGTGCAGGTTTGTTGCACTTCTTTGCTATTATGAATAGTACTGCCATGAACATAAATGTGCATGTATCCTTATGATAGAGTGGTTTATAATAATAATTCTGCTGATAATGTTAATGTTATTTTGATAACTATATTATTGAATCTGTATACCACTTTGTGTATTATGAATATTTTAATCAATATTCACTATTCCAATTCATGAATACAGATTATCTTTCTATTTTTGTGTTGTCTCCAATTTTGTTCATCAGGGTTTTTTTTTTTTTTTTTTGCACAGATATTTTACTTTGCTTAAATTTATGCCTAGGTATATATATTTTTAGCTACTGAAAATGAAAACCCTTTCTTAATTTGTTTTTCAGGTTGTTAACTGTTAGCATATAAAAATGCTACTGAGTTCAATAAGTTGATTTTGTATCCTGCAACTTTAATGATTTCATTATCAGCTCTATCAGTTTTTGCTGGAATCATTAAGTTTGTCTAAATATAAGATTATGTCATCTATGAACATAGACAATTTGACTGCTTTTTTTCCAATTTGAACGGCCTACATTTCTTTCTCTTACAAAATTGCTCTGGCTAAGACTTACAGTATTAATGCTGAATAAAAGGAGTAAAAGTGAACATCGTTGCCGTATTACAGATCTCAGAGAAAAAGCTTTCAGTATTTCCTTGTTCAGTATAAAGTTAGCTGTTAATTTGTCACATATGGTCGTTATTGTTTTGAAGTGTTTTACTTATAAATCTGCTGATTTTTTTTTAACCTTGAAGAAGGTTGAATGTTACCAAATACTTCCTCTGTTTCTATGGAGATAATCATATAGTTTGGTCATTACTTGGTCAATATGATGGATCAGATGTATCAATTTGTGTATATTGGACCATCCTTGCATCCCTGGAATAAATCTTCCTTGATCAAAATGTATTATATTTTTGATATTTTATTGTATTAAGTGTGCTTGTAGTTTGTTAAGGATTCTTGCATCTATGTCAATCAGGAATATTAGCCGATAGTGTTCTCTTTTTTCAATTTTGGTAACATTTTTATATTGTCCAAAATACTTTTTAACTTTAATTTCAAGTTCAAGTGTACATGCGAATGTTTGTTATATAGGTAAATGGCATGTCATGTGGCTTTTGTACAGATTATTTTGTCACTCAGGTAATAACCATAGTATCCAATAGGTAGTTTTTCAATGCTCACCCTCCTCTCGCCCTCCTGTCTCAAGCAGCTACTGATGTCCTTTGTTCCCTTCTTTGTGGCCATGTGTATTCGATGTTTAGCTCCTCCAGCCTTGAAGGGTACTTATCAGGCCCTAGCCAGAGATAACCATGCTGGAATTTTCTCCACTGATAAGCAGCACACTCCTCCAAAAATTCACCCTAAAGTAGCCTTTTGTTCATTATAACAGTAAAAAACAGGTGTCTGGGTGGAGGTTTTATATGCTAATAAGACGTGCAATGTGTGTACTAGCACATACACTCACAGAGCATACGTGCCCAAAGAGACTTCTTAAAACATGGTTGCAAGTAACACCCCCTTGGCTATTTATAAAAAAATCATGTAAGAGACTCATAAAGAGAATATTCCAGCACCAGCTGTTGCTGGCTCATTCTTTTGAGCAGCCTGCTCTGTCTCATCTTTCAGAGTATACTCTCTCTTTAAATGAACACTACTACTGCTACTACTACTACTACTACTACTACTACTACTACTACTACTACTACTATTAACTCTACCACTACTACTATTACTAACATTCCAACTGTACCAGGTTGGGGCTGTTTTGCACTTCTCTCTAGGAAGGTACTTTATCTTCCTTCAATAAACTCTGCTACTTAACCTTTGCTATGCATCTATTGTCTGAATTCTGTCTTTCAAGTTAGGCAAGAACCAAGGATTACTACACTTCCTGGTAGCATACTGTGGTGCTGTGGCTCAGATGGCCTTTCCTGTGAACTGTTCTCTGAAGTAAGTGCTGAAGGTGGTTGAGTCCCCAGGTTGACTGCCTCTGATTTTTCTGCATTGCCTAATGCTGTTCTTGCCACTTTAAGGTGAAGTGTTTTCTCTCCCTCCCTTGCTCACATATAAGCCTCACAGATCAGACTGCTTACCCCTGCCCTGCTGTCCCTTTGTTCTTGGCAGGGCTTTCTCAAATTTCTTTCTTCACTCTTACGTTTGACATACCAGGCTGATTTAGAGGTTCTTTCTGTTGTGTATGTCAGAACTTCTCTCCATTTGTCCAGGGCAAATGGAGTTTTTATCTACACAGAGAAAAACTTAATTTCTGGATAAAATGTCTTTTTGGCCAGATTCCCTTTGTGAAACCTACGAAACCTAATGGATGTGACCACTCACACCTCCCCCCAAAAATAAAGACAGAAATCAATTCAGTTAGACACCAACATTCTCGTCATCATAAAATTAGGCTTATTTGTTCTAAGGATTCCAAAAGTTTTCCCTTTTCCAAAGCCCCAAGGGCTGCAGATACTTAAGCAATAAACGCTCCCTCAAGAAGAGAGCTGCTTCATGGACACCCACTTCAGGACGGAGCTGGTCCAGGGGAGCACCAAGGGATACCTGGGTATGGGTCCTTGAGCCAAAGAAGACAGGGATGCCTGATATCCCTTGCTGGACTACAGGACTGGCCTCCTAAACGATTCAGGTTCCCTGGAAAAGGTCAGATAAAAAACAACTTCTCATTCAGGCACCTTTCTGATTCATTTTCCTATTTCTTTTGAAACATGTGAAGGACAAATATAAATTATAAGTGAGCCACCCAGACCCATCTAGGTCCAGGTCCCCTTTTCTATACAGTACCTTTGCCAAGTTAAAGAAAACCTAGGAGAGCTCTCAGCTGATACTGGAATAAAGGGATTCCAACAATTAACTCTTACATTTTATTAACTTGTTCATCCTCATGAAACAAGCCTTCTCACAAGGAAAAATAAAAACATATATAAGTCAGCATTCTGCTGCAAGGATAACCTACAATTGGCAGATGCCACCTACCTCATGGTAACTACAGCTGTTCCCGTGCAGGACACCAGTTGGGACTACAATACACAGACGGGAATACAGGCCAGAAACAGTATGCTCCTATGCCTAGCAGAGGTAATAACAATGAGTAACACCAAACAAGAAAATTATAAGTTAGCCACCATAGACCAAGGGCCAAATAACAACCCCACAGCCTTTCTCAAAAGGCTGCAAGAAACGCTTATCAAACATACCAACCTAGACCCAGGAATCCCCAAAGGACAACTAGTCCTAAAGCATTACTTTCTTACCCAAGCTGCTTCAGATATTAAGAAAATAATTACAAAAATCAGACTTATGACCCGAAGTCCATATGTCAGAAATCGTCAAATTGACCTCCTCAGGCTTTTATAACTGAAATCAGGATGAGGAGAACAGGGCCAACGAGAAGGAGAAATGGAAAGACAGGAGACAGGCTCAATTATTGGCTGCTTTACAAATCAGCCAGGTCCCTCTAGGTTATGCTAAAAATCCGCTCCCTGGGAACTGACATAAGAGCAGAAAGCCAGGCCACTGAAAGGTAAACTGTCCTAATGTGCCAAATAGTAGAAAGACCCAAATGGCCTTTCCTCTCTGCCACAAGCTTGGCCACTGGAAAAGGGACTGTCTCAAGAGACGAAAGGCCCCAGGCGAAACCCCAATCCAGTAATGGATTTGAGCTGAAGTGGTCCTCTTCTCCAGCTGTCTCTGAGATCCGACATCATCAGGAAAAAAAAAAAAAAAAAAAAAAAAAAAGAAAAAAAATGAAACCAAGGCAATTCTAAAGGTGTCAGGTAAGATTATAATTTTTTTTTTTGGATTCAAGAGTTGATTACCCTATGCTAACCTCCTTCTCTGGGCAACTTTTCTCCAAAATCCTGTTGGGTAGTGAGGACAAGTGGCAGTTCCCCCAGAAAACTCACACTCCACCCCCCCTTATTTTGTGATAGAGTCTCATTCTGTCACTGAGGCTGGAGTGCTGTACCACAAGCTCACCTCACTGCAACCTCTGCCTCCCGGGTTCAAGTGATTCAGCCTACTGAGTAGCTGGGATTACAAGCACCCGTCCCCATGCCTGGCTAATTTTGTATTTTTAGTAAAGACAGTGTTTCAACATATTGGCCAGGCTGGTCTTGAACTCCTGACCTCAGGTGATCCACCCGCCTGGGTCTCCCAAAGTGTTGGGATTACAGGCGTGAGCCACTGTGCCCAGCCCATATCCCCTTTTTATTCCTTAAGTGACCAATTGCTATTTGCCCACCAGTCCCTGGTAATGCCTAAATGTCCCAATATTCTTTTGTCTAATAATATACTCTCCAAAACGGGTGCCTGGATAATATTTACCCAACATCTGCATTCATTTTTCCCTCCAATAGCCCCATTTCTCCTGGGGAAGCCACATAAACCAACCTTTACCCAATAACTTCAACCTGGAAAGCCCAAATTTAGGGTTTCAAAAATAGTCCATACTTATTCAAGCAGGCCCTAGCAAAAAATCTAACTGAGCTACCTCTTGATGAGGGAGAACTTCTACAATATATAAATTACTTGCTCTTCTGCCGCACCCCCACAGAGCTTACACAAAGGTTTGGCATGCAGTACAAACCTTAAACTTTCTTTTTTTTTTTTTTTTTTCTTTTTTTAAATTTATTTATTATTATTATACTTTAAGTTGTAGGGTACATGTGCATAACATGCAGGTTTGTTACATATGTATACTTGTGCCATGTTAGTCTGCTGCACCCATCAACTCGTCATTTACATCAGGTATAACTCCCAATGCAATCCCTCCCCCCTCCCCCCTCCCCATGATAGGCCCCGGTGTGTGATGTTCCCCTTCCTGAGTCCAAGTGATCTCGTTGTTCAGTTCCCACCTATGAGTGAGAACATGCGGTGTTTGGTTTTCTGTTCTTGTGATAGTTTGCTAAGAATGATGGTTTCCAGCTGCATCCATGTCCCTACAAAGGACGCAAACTCATCCTTTTTTATGGCTGCATAGTATTCCATGGTGTATATGTGCCACATTTTCTTAATCCAATCTGTCACTGATGGACAATTGGGTTGATTCCAAGTCTTTGCTATTGTGAATAGTGCTGCAATAAACATACGTGTGCATGTGTCTTTATAGCAGCATAATTTATAATCCTTTGGGTATATCCCCAGTAATGGGATGGCTGGGTCATATGGTACATCTAGTTCTAGATCCTTGAGGAATCGCCATACTGTTTTCCATAATGGTTGAACTAGTTTACAATCCCACCAACAGTGTAAAAGTGTTCCTATTTCTCCACATCCTCTCCAGCACCTGTTGTTTCCTGACTTTTTAATGATCGCCATTCTAACTGGTGTAAACTTTCTACAAAGAGGATACAAAGTATCCAAAACCAAAAGTGTAAGTTGAGGAAAGTAAATATAAAGAAAATTATGAATATGAAGTTGTATTTTTGGTAAAGTAGGTCATAAAGAAAATACAATTTTGTATAAAAAACATCTTGTATGGTTAAATTCTGATTCTAAAACAAAATGACTGGCTGTTTTAAAAAGAGTGACATTCAGGAGAAGTAAAAATATCCGACCATGTCATAGATTGTCTGTGTAAGTTGTGATAAGATTTGTGAAGATAAATTTATGGAAGGAATTTTGTATGTAAGTTGATTATAATTGGAAGAAAATTATTTGTGATAGTATTTCTAACATTGGTTCCCTCTGTTAAAAAGGTTTTATTACAGTATTAAACTGGTTTTAATGAAATTATAAGAAGTTTTACTTTAAATTTTATAACTTGATTCTTTTAAAAATTTCTTAGAATTTTATCTCAGAAGTTCACCCTTTGCTGTGCTTCACTGTTTTCAGCTTTTTCTCTCCTGAAGAAAGTCTGAGATAATAACTCTTTCTAGTTTCTTGTCAGCTCCTGTAAATTTTTCCTCCAGTGCTAACTATTATTATGGTTAATGCTAAAATGTTTTATCTTAAAAGTAAAAAATAATAATAATTAAAACAACATTTTCCTCTAACATAACTTAATGCTGTGCTCTTGGCTTTTCTTAATATATCTAAGTTCTCAATATAATTAGAACAGTTCTTATGCTGTTCCTAAGAGTCATGTATTTCTCTGATATATTCATAACCTTGAACATATCCTTCCTGTTTCTGATTAAATTCGAGCATTTTTTTTTCATCAAGTTTGACCTCCAACTTATTTATATGGACTTCCCATAAAGAGAAATAGTCACACTGAAGAAGGTTTTTCTTTGCCTTTTTGGTAACTAGCTTAAGAAATAAAATTTTATCAGTCTTATGCTGTCTTTATTAGGTTTTTAGTTTCAGGAGAAAATATTAATACCCTTTAGTTCATGTAACTTTAAAAATACTTAATTAAAATCTTTAAAAAATTATCTATAAAATAAAAATGTCTTCGCCTGTAATTCCAGCACTTTGAGAAGCCGAAGAGGGCGGATTACCTGAGATCAGGAGTTTGAGACCAGCCTTGCCAACATGGTGAAACCCCATCTCTGCTAAAACTACAGAAATTAGCTGGATGTGTTGGTGTATCTCTGTAGTCTCAGCTACTCAGGAGGCTGAGGCAGAAGAATTGCTTGAACCCAGGAGGCAGAGGTTGCAGTGAGCCAAGACTGCTCCATTGCACTCAAGCCTGGGTAACAGAGTGAGACTCTGTCTCAAAAATGAATAAAAATAAACAATAAATAAATAAAAATTTTTTCATCATTTTGAGATTTGGTCTAAATTATGCAGATCAAATATTAAGTTTACTAAATGTCTTATGGTCATGAGCTGTTTCTATAACTTTTAATAATTGTTGAGTTTTCTTGCTTCAGAGCTGTTAAATTCTAGGTAAGTCTTGGGGACATGTGGAGTTACACATGCCCCGTGGCTATGCTGGGAAAAGTAAAATTTTATCTGTGGTTACATACCTATCCTTTCTTAACAATTGAAGGGGAAGTTGTTCACTAACTTATTTTTCCCCTAACGTGGACCTCCTGGACTAACATTCATCAGTACCTATTCCCCTTACCTTCCAGGTCCAAATCTCAGAGAGAGTAACTATAGCTTTTTTCCCCTTATGGCTCTGTTAATTAGTAAAGATTTTTACCGTGTAAAAGATTTAAAGTTTTCATTTTGACTAAATAAATGACTTACAGTAACATATGTCATCATAGTATCAAGTGTTTAATCCTTTGATATTTGACAAATATTCCAAAGTCAAATTCTTAATTAAGCCTCTTTAATCTCATTAACTCTTAAATATTAAGTCCTCTAAAGTTCAAAAGAGACATATTTCGCTCATTTGGTATATTAAAATCATACAGAGAGCACTGTCAACTATAAAATGATAAAATGTTTTTGGCTTTGCTTGGGCTGAATTCACATAAATGTGCTATTGGTATGTGTTTTCCAAAACTGTGTAACATTCTTTTAATTCTGATGCGTCTCAATATGTTATCAGTAATAAATATGAATATATTTCCTTGAGTGTATCTCCTTGCTATACTTATAACCCTGAACACACTGTTTTTCTTGTGATATATTTTCTGACCTTGCTATCAGGGTGATACGTGGCTTCATATAATGAATTTGGAAGTGCTGAAATAATTTAAAAATAATTGGAAAGAGATCTTTGTTAAATCTTTGGTAGACTTCACCAATGAAGTCATCTACTACTGGACTTATCTTTGTAGGTGTTTTTTTTTTTTTTTTTTTTTTTAAATTACTGTTTCAATCAATATGCTTCTAGTTGGTCTATGCAGGCCTTCTATTTGTTCTTGATTCAGTCTTGGTAGATTATGCTTCTATGGATTTTTATTTTTTCTCTAGGTTACCAAATATGTTCACATTTAATTATTCAAATGATACCTTATGATCTTTTTATTTCTGTGTAATCAGTTGTAATGTCTTCTTTTTATATTTCTTCTTATTTATTTGAATCTCTCTTTAGCTAAGTGTTTGTTAATTTCATTTCTTAAAAGTAACTTCATTGTTTAATTTTTTTTTCTGTTTTTTTTTTATTTTATTTCTGCTCTAAGATTTATTTTCTTTTCTCTCTTAATTTTTTGTTGTTTCTTTTTTTTCTAATTTTCTGAGGTACAGTTTCACTGTGTATTTGAGGTCTTTGTTCTTCTTTTGTGTAAGCATTTATTACTATAATCATCTTTCTTCATACTGCTTTCCTGCATCCTTTAAGTCTGGATATGTTGGTTTCAGTTTCATTTGTCTTATTTTTTCAATTCTTTTTAAAAATTTATTTGACCCAATTGTTGTATAAATGTGTGTTGTTTACTTTCCACGTATTTTTGAAATTTACCATTTTTATTCCATTATTAATCTAGTTTGATACAATTTTGATTGAAAGAGATACTTGAAATGATTTCAATTTTCTTAAATTTGTTAAGACTTATTTTGTGACCTAACATTTGATATATCCTGGAGAATGTATCATGTGTGCTTGACAAGAATGAGTATTTTACTGCTTTTGGGTAAAATGCTCTCTGCATATCTTTTAGGTTTATTTTATCTATAGTGTTATTCGAATCTGCTGTTTCCTTATTTATTTTTTTCTGAATGATCTATCCATTTGATATGGTGTGGTTATGTCCCCACACAAATCTCATATTGAATTGTAATTTCCACAATCCCTAGGTCTCATAGAAGGAAACTTGTAGGAGGTAATTGAATCATGCGGGTGGTTCCCCATGTTGTTCTCCTTATAGTGAGTGAGTTATAATGAGATCCAATGGTTTTATAGTGGGCTTTTCCCTCTTTGCTTGGCATTTCTCCTTTTTACCTTCATGTGAGGAAGGATGCGTTTGCTTCTCCTTCTACTATGATTGCAGGTTTCCTGAGGCCCCCCAGCCATGTGGAATTGTGAGTAAATTAAGAATTTTTCTTTTATAAATTACCCAGTCTTGAGAAGTTCTTTGTATCAGCATGAGGACAAACTAATACAGTATATTGGCACCACAGAGACTGGGGTGCTGCTATAAAGACATCCGGAAATATGGAAATGACTTTGGACTGGGTAACAGGCAGAGGTTGGAACAGTTTAGAAGGTTCAGAAGAAGACAGGAAAATGTGGGAAAGTTTGGGACTTCGTAGAAACTTGGAAGGCTCAGAAGACAGAAAGATGTGGTGTTGTGGGAAGTCAGGGACCCTGAATGAAGGGCCTGGCTGAAACAGTGGCAGAGTATCATAAACTGTGAAGATTTCATGGACATTTATCAGTCCCCATAATTAATACTTTTATAATTTGTTACTCCTGTCTTTACTGCAATCTCAGAACATAAATTGTGAAGATTTCATGGACATTTATCAGTTCCCAAATAATACTCTTATAATTTTTTATGCCTATCTTTAATGTCTTAATCCTGTTATCTTCGTAAGCTGAGAATGTACATCACCTCAGGACAACTATTGTACAACTTGATTGTAAAACGAGTGTGTTTGAACAATATGAAATCAACGCACCTTGAAAAAGAACAGAATAACAGTGATTTTCAGGGAAAAAGGGAATGCAACCATAAGGTCTGACTGCCTGCGGGGTTGGGCAGAATAGAGCTATATTTTTCTTCTTGCAGAGAGTCTATAAATGGACGTGCAAGTAGGAGAGATATTGCTGAATTCTTTTCCCAGCAAGGAATATTAATAATTAATGCTCTGGGTATGAATGCATTCCTGGGGGGAAGCCTAGAAATGGCCACTGTGGGAGTGTCTGTCTTATGCAGTTGAGATAAGGACTGAAATACTCCCTGGTCTTCTGCAGTACCCTCAGGCTCACTCTGGTGGGGAAAACCCCACCCTGGTGAATTTGAGGTGAGACCAGTTCTCTGCTCTAGAACCCTGTTTTCTGTTTTTTAAGATATTTATTAAGACAATACGTGCACAGCTGAGCATAGACCCTCATCAGTAATTCTAATTTTACCCTTTGCTTTGTGATCTTTATTGGTCTCAGAAGCATGTGATCTTTGTGACCTACTCCCTGTTCATACACCCCCTCCCCTTTTGAGGTCCTTAATAAAAACCTGCTGGTTTTGCAGCTCAGGTGAGCATCACAGACCTACCAATATGTGATGTCACCCCCGGCAGCCCAGCTGTAAAATTCCTCTCTTTGTACTCTGTCTCTTTATTTCTCAGACCAGCCGACACTTAGGGAAAATAGAACCTACACTGACATGTTGGGAGTGAGTTCCCCCTATAATGTGGGAAAGTTTGGAACTTCCCAGAGGCTTGTTGAATGGCCTTGACCAAAATGTTGATAGTGATATGGACAATGGAGTCCAGTCTGAGGTGGCCTGAGATGGAGATGAGGAACTTGTTGGAAACTGGAATAAAGGTGATTCTTGCAATGCTTTAGCAAGAGACTGACAGCATTTTGCCCCTGCCCTAGAGATCTGTGGAACTTTGAACTTGAGAGAGATGACTTTACAGTATGTGGCAGAAGAAATTTTGAAGCAGCAAAGCATTCAAGAGGAAGCAGAGTATAAAAGTTTGGAAAATTTGTAGCCCAATGATGCAATAGAAAAGAAAACCTATTTTCTCAGGAGAAAGTCAAGCCTGCTGCAGAAATTTACATAAGGAACAAGGAGTCAAATGTACCTACTAAGACAGTAGGGACAATGTCTCCAGGGTATGTCTCTGAGGGAGCTTCTCCCATCAGAGGCCTGGTGACCTAGGAGGAAAAGATAATTTCCTGGGCTGGACCCAGTGCCCCTGCTGTGTGTGCTGGTGACCTGTGTCCCATTTGCTTTAGTAGTTGCTTAAAAGGGGCAAGATACAGCTCTGGTTGTGGCTTCAGAGGGTGCAAGCCCAAGCCTTGGCAGCTTTCATGTGGTGTTGAGCCTGCAGGTGCCCAGAAGTCAAGAGTTGAGGTTTGGGAACCTCTGCTTACATTTCAGAGGATGTATGGAAATGACTGAATGTCCAGGCAGAAGTGTGCTGCAGCAGGAGGAGCCCTCATGGAGAACCTCTGCTAGGGCAGTACGGAAGGAAAATGTAGAGTTGAAGCCCCCACACAGTCCCCACTGGGGCACAGCCTAGTGGAGCTGTGAGAAGAGGGCCACCATTCTCCAGACCCCAGAATGGTAGATCGACCAACAGCTTGGGCTGTGGACATGGAAAAGCCACAGACACTCAATGCCAGCCATGAAAGCAGCTGGGAGTGGGGCTGTACACCACAAAGCCATAGGGACAGAGCTGCCCAAGGCTGTGGGAGCCCAACTCTTGCGTCAGCATAATTGTGTTTTGAGATGTGAGAATATCAGATTTGGAAGGAGTCAGGGGTGGAATGATATGGTTTGGCTGTGTCTTCACTGAAATATCATCTTGAATTGTAGTTCCTATAATCCCCACATGTCACGGGTGGGATGCAGTGGGAGGTAATTGAATCATGAGGGTGATTCCCCCATACTGTTCTTGAGATAGTGAGTTCTCACGAGATCTAATTGTTTCATAAGGGGCTTTTCCCCCTTTGCTTGGCACTTCTTTATGCCACCAGGTGAGAAAGGATGTGTTTACTTGCCCTTTCACTAGGATTGTAAGTTTCCTGAGGCCTCACCAGCCATGATTAACTATGACTCACTTAAACCTGTTTCCTTTATAAATTACCAGTCTCAGTAAGTTCTTTATATCAGCATGAGAATGCACTAATACCACATTATTGAAAACAGGCATTAATGTTTCCTACTATTATTGCATTGTGTCTATTTCTTCCTTAAGTTCTGTCAACTTCTGCTTTATATACTGCTTTGATGTTGGTTTTATATATATTTATAATTGTGTTCTTTTCCTCTTGAAAGGACTCTGTTCTTAACACAAAACAACCTTATCTGACTATTTCAACTTTTAACTTAAAGTCGATGTTTTTCTGGTATAAGTATGGCTACTCCTGCTTGCTTTTGGTTACATTTGCATGAAACATCTTTTTTCTTTTCCTCAGCTGTAGTCTATATGTGTCTTTAATTCTAAAATGAGTCTCTTGTAGATACCACAAAGTTGGGTACTTTTGTTTTTCTTTTTTTTTTTTTTTTTTTTTTTTTTT
>NW_022168505.1:0-1143 GCF_008728515.1 Papio anubis
ACATAGTATTCCATGGTGTATATGTGCCACATTTTCTGAATCCAGTCTGTCACTGATGGACATTTGGGTTGATTCCAAGGCTTTGCTATTGTGAATAGTGCTGCAATAAACATACATGTGCATGTCTTTATAGCAGCACGATTTATAATCCATTGACTATATACTCAGTAATGGGATGGCTGGGTCAAATGGTATTTCTAGTTCTAGATCCTTGAGGAATCACCACACTGTTTTCCACAATGATTGAACTAGTTTACAGACCCACCAACAGTGTAAAAGTGTTCCTATTTCTCCACATCCTCTCCAGCACCTGTTGTTTCCTGACTTTTTAATGATTGCCATTCTAACTGGAGTGAGGTGGTATCTTGTTATGGTTTTGATTTGCATTTCTCTTATGGTGAGTGATGATGAGCATTTTTTCATGTGTCTGTTGGCTGCATGAATGTCTTCTTTTGAGAAGTGTCTGTTCATATCCTTTGCTCACTTTTTGATGGGGTTGGTTTTTTTCCTGTAAATTTGTTTGAGTTCTTTGTAGGTTCTGGATATTAGCCCTTTGTCAGATGAGTAGATTGGAAAAATTTTCTCCCATTCTGTAGGTTGCCTGTTCACTCTGATGGTAGTTTCTTTTGCTGTGCAGGAACTCTTTAGTTTAATTAGATCCCATTTGTCAATTTTGGCTTTTGTTGCCGTTGCTTTCGGTGTTTTAGACATGAAATATTTGCCCATGCCTATGTCCTAAATGATATTGCCTAGGTTTTCTTCTAGGGTTTTTACGGTTTTAGGTCTAACATTGAAGTCTCCAATCCATCTTGAATTAATTTTCATATAAGGAGTTAGGAAAGGATTCAGTTTTAGCTCTCTTATGGCTAGCCAATTTTCCCAGCACCATTTATTAAATAGGGAATCCTTTCCCCATTTCTTGTTTTTCTCAGGGTTGTCAAAGATCAGATGGCTGTAGATGTGTGGTATTATTTCTGAGGGCTCTGTTCTGTTCCATTGGTCTATATCTCTGTTTTGGTACCAGTACCATGCTGTTTTGGTTACTGTAGCTCTGTACTATAGTCTGAAGTCAGGTAGCATGATGCCTCCAGCTTTGTTCTTTTGGCTTAGGATTATCTTGGCAATGTGGGCTCTTTTTTGGTT
>NW_022168506.1:0-1143 GCF_008728515.1 Papio anubis
CCTGCCTCAGCCTCCTGAGTAGCTGGGATTGTAAGTGCCTGCCACCATGGCTGGTTCATTTTTGTATTAGTAAAGATGGGGTTTCAACATGTTGGCCAGGCTGTTCTTGAACTCCTGACCTCAGGTGATTCGCTCACCTTGGCCTCCCAAAGTGCTGGGATTACAGGCATGAGCCACCACACTTGGCCTGGGATATTCTTGATTATAACTGTAATAGATCCCTTTAATAAAAACAAAACAGAACAACAACAAAAAAAAACCAAAACAGCTGTCTGAAAAGTCCCAAAATTAAAGAGCTCACTTGGACAGGGATTTGGACACCAGTGGAATGGCCCAGCACAAACCATAGTTACATGGGCCGCTCAGCCTGTTAGATCCTTGGGGTATTTGAAGTGGTGGGGATATTTGCGTTTCTGCCTCTGGATATCATGTTAGTATGAATTCGGCTGGTGTTTGAGGGCCAGGCTCAGATCTGGGAAAACAAGAGCCCCTACCCTCATGCCTCTTCTCTTCTGTGTGTGTCTCTTAGGAAAGTAGAAAGCTTAAGAGATTTTTTTCAATGAGCTGGGAAGATGGAAAAACAAGCTTAGAATGTTTATTGTTCAGAAGAAGGGAAGTGCAAGGAATACTCAGCTTTGCTGCTGCTGAAGGAGGCCCCTGGCGGAGGCTGCTTCAGAGGTGGGGTCTCTCTGAGAAAGGTGGTAAGAGGCAAATAGGATGCCCCATCCGGTTTGCCAGAGATGGGGAAAGTTAGTATCCCCAAAACAGCCTCAGCATTCTGGAAAAGGCTTCGGAAAACCAGCTAAGGTGTGGGACCTTGTTGGCCGCTGGGTAGAAGGAAAACATTGCTGGTCCTGAGGACTGTACTGTTCTTTCACTGCTATAAAGAGCTATTTGAGGCTGGGTAATAAAGAAAAAAAGGTTTAATCGGCATACAGTTCTGTGGGCTGTACTGGCTTCTACATCTGGGGAAACTTACAATCAGGGTGGAAGGTGAAGGGGAGGCAGGTATGTCTTCACAGGGCTGGAAGGGGAGAGAGTGAAGGGGAAGGTGCCATGCACCTCCAAACAACCAGATCTCAGGAGAACTATCATGAGGACAGCACGTGGAGGATTGTGCTAAACCATTAGAAACCACCCCCC
>NW_022168507.1:0-1143 GCF_008728515.1 Papio anubis
GGGGCGCCTCACAACCTCCTCCACCGGAACCGGGGACAACCTCCTCCGCCGGAACCAGGGGCGCCTCGTAACCTCTCCCGCCGGAACCGGGGACAACCTCCTCCCCTAGAACCGGGGACAACCTCCTCCTCTAGAACCGGGTACACCTCGCAACCTCCTCCACCAGAACCGGGGACGCCTCACAACCCCACTCCCCCAAGGCCCTGGGGTTTCCCACGAGGGCAGAGCTGGACCCGAGAGTGGGCGTCGAGCACAGATATAAGTAACAACTAAAGAAACGTACCCGCTTTGAATTTCAGAGACCACAGAGATAACTGAGACCCCCATCTCGCTCCTGCTTCCATGTCTATGGGAACCACCAGCGTACGGTACCCGAGTGTGGGGATCAGAGAACCTGCCCCTCAAAACAAGCTCAGAAACCAACCCGGGGCCAGGCGCGGTGGCTCACGCCTGTAATCCCAGCACTTTAGGAGGCCGAGGCGGGCAGATCATGAGGTCAAGAGATCAAGACCATCCTGGCCAATAGGGTGAAACTCCCATCTCTACTAAAAATACAAAAACTAGACGGCCAAGGTTTGGGGGGGCCTGTAGTCCCAGCTACTCGGGAGGCTGAGGCAGGAGAATGGCGTGAACCCGGGAAGCGGAACCTGCAGCAAGCCGAGATCGCGCCACTGCACTCCAGCCTGGGCAACAGAGCAACACTCTGTCTCAAAAAAAAAAAGAAAAGAAAAAGAGAGACACAAGAGGGAACCCAACATAGAATATAAAGGATGAAGTTCAAGAAGTTCAATGATTTACCCTAAAAAGCCAGAAGACTGTCCTAAACCTGTAAGCCGCACGGATCCTCAAAGAAATGGCAGAGCCTGGGGGTTCTAGAGAATGAAGTAGATGGTGAGCACGTTTAACCACGAATCAGAGACTCCTAGAACCCGTAACAAGACAGGCACACAAGGAAAGCCCTCTGCGGGCACTTTGTGAGTTTTCTCATTTCACTGAATCCTTGCAATGGCTACATCATCCCCATTCTACAGATGAGGACACTGAGGCAAAAGATAGCTGCCATTTGCTTAGGTCCTCGGAGTAAGTAACAGTCACTATTTAGTGATACAAGTGTTTCCTAGTAAGATGCAAATACACAATTAT
>NW_022168508.1:0-1143 GCF_008728515.1 Papio anubis
ACATAGTATTCCATGGTGTATATGTGCCACATTTTCTGAATCCAGTCGGTCACTGATGGACATTTGGGTTGATTCCAAGGCTTTGCTATTGTGAATAGTGCTGCAATAAACATACATGTGCATGTCTTTATAGCAGCACGATTTATAATCCATTGACTATATACTCAGTAATGGGATGGCTGGGTCAAATGGTATTTCTAGTTCTAGATCCTTGAGGAATCACCACACTGTTTTCCACAATGATTGAACTAGTTTACAGACCCACCAACAGTGTAAAAGTGTTCCTATTTCTCCACATCCTCTCCAGCACCTGTTGTTTCCTGACTTTTTAATGATTGCCATTCTAACTGGAGTGAGGTGGTATCTTGTTATGGTTTTGATTTGCATTTCTCTTATGGTGAGTGATGATGAGCATTTTTTCATGTGTCTGTTGGCTGCATGAATGTCTTCTTTTGAGAAGTGTCTGTTCATATCCTTTGCTCACTTTTTGATGGGGTTGGTTTTTTTCCTGTAAATTTGTTTGAGTTCTTTGTAGGTTCTGGATATTAGCCCTTTGTCAGATGAGTAGATTGGAAAAATTTTCTCCCATTCTGTAGGTTGCCTGTTCACTCTGATGGTAGTTTCTTTTGCTGTGCAGGAACTCTTTAGTTTAATTAGATCCCATTTGTCAATTTTGGCTTTTGTTGCCGTTGCTTTCGGTGTTTTAGACATGAAATATTTGCCCATGCCTATGTCCTAAATGATATTGCCTAGGTTTTCTTCTAGGGTTTTTACGGTTTTAGGTCTAACATTGAAGTCTCCAATCCATCTTGAATTAATTTTCATATAAGGAGTTAGGAAAGGATTCAGTTTTAGCTCTCTTATGGCTAGCCAATTTTCCCAGCACCATTTATTAAATAGGGAATCCTTTCCCCATTTCTTGTTTTTCTCAGGGTTGTCAAAGATCAGATGGCTGTAGATGTGTGGTATTATTTCTGAGGGCTCTGTTCTGTTCCATTGGTCTATATCTCTGTTTTGGTACCAGTACCATGCTGTTTTGGTTACTGTAGCTCTGTACTATAGTCTGAAGTCAGGTAGCATGATGCCTCCAGCTTTGTTCTTTTGGCTTAGGATTATCTTGGCAATGTGGGCTCTTTTTTGGTT
>NW_022168509.1:0-1143 GCF_008728515.1 Papio anubis
CCTGCCTCAGCCTCCTGAGTAGCTGGGATTGTAAGTGCCTGCCACCATGGCTGGTTCATTTTTGTATTAGTAAAGATGGGGTTTCAACATGTTGGCCAGGCTGTTCTTGAACTCCTGACCTCAGGTGATTCGCTCACCTTGGCCTCCCAAAGTGCTGGGATTACAGGCATGAGCCACCACACTTGGCCTGGGATATTCTTGATTATAACTGTAATAGATCCCTTTAATAAAAACAAAACAGAACAACAAAAAAAAAAAACCAAAACAGCTGTCTGAAAAGTCCCAAAATTAAAGAGCTCACTTGGACAGGGATTTGGACACCAGTGGAATGGCCCAGCACAAACCATAGTTACATGGGCTGCTCAGCCTGTTAGATCCTTGGGGTATTTGAAGTGGTGGGGATATTTGCGTTTCTGCCTCTGGATATCATGTTAGTATGAATTCGGCTGGTGTTTGAGGGCCAGGCTCAGATCTGGGAAAACAAGAGCCCCTACCCTCATGCCTCTTCTCTTCTGTGTGTGTCTCTTAGGAAAGTAGAAAGCTTAAGAGATTTTTTTCAATGAGCTGGGAAGATGGAAAAACAAGCTTAGAATGTTTATTGTTCAGAAGAAGGGAAGTGCAAGGAATACTCAGCTTTGCTGCTGCTGAAGGA
This sequence comes from Papio anubis, assembly GCF_008728515.1. Classification (NCBI taxonomy): domain Eukaryota; kingdom Metazoa; phylum Chordata; class Mammalia; order Primates; family Cercopithecidae; genus Papio; species Papio anubis. The sequence goes on from NW_022168509.1 coordinate 653, forward strand.
GGCCCCTGGCGGAGGCTGCTTCAGAGGTGGGGTCTCTCTGAGAAAGGTGGTAAGAGGCAAATAGGATGCCCCATCCGGTTTGCCAGAGATGGGGAAAGTTAGTATCCCCAAAACAGCCTCAGCATTCTGGAAAAGGCTTCGGAAAACCAGCTAAGGTGTGGGACCTTGTTGGCCGCTGGGTAGAAGGAAAACATTGCTGGTCCTGAGGACTGTACTGTTCTTTCACTGCTATAAAGAGCTATTTGAGGCTGGGTAATAAAGAAAAAAAGGTTTAATCGGCATACAGTTCTGTGGGCTGTACTGGCTTCTACATCTGGGGAAACTTACAATCAGGGTGGAAGGTGAAGGGGAGGCAGGTATGTCTTCACAGGGCTGGAAGGGGAGAGAGTGAAGGGGAAGGTGCCATGCACCTCCAAACAACCAGATCTCAGGAGAACTATCATGAGGACAGCACGTGGAGGATTGTGCTAAACCATTAGAAACCACCCCCC
>NW_022168510.1:0-1143 GCF_008728515.1 Papio anubis
ACCTTTTTGTTGTTGTTGTTGTTTGTTTATTTTAAGACGAAGTTTCACTCTTGTTGCCCAGGCTGCAGTACAATGATGCGATCTCAGCTCACTGCAACCTCCACCTCCCAGGTTCAAGCAATTCTTCTGCCTCAGCCTCTCAAGTAGCTGGGATTACAGGCGTGCACCTCCACCCCTGGCTAATTTTTGTATTTTTAATAGAGGCAGGGTTTCACCATGTTGGCCATGATCTCGAACTCCTGATCTCAGGTGATCCACCCACCTCAGCCTCCAAAGGACTGGGATTATAGACGTGAACCACTGCTCCTGGCCCGCTCCTTCCTTTTCTAACTGTGCCAGGCATGCACCACCACACCCGGCCTCCCAAAGTGCTGGGATTACAGGTGTGAGCCACTGCGCCTGACCACTCTTTCCTCCCTTCCATGTGTCAATGCCTAATGCCTTCCAGACAAAGACCACGGGGAACACAGCTGTAATTGGAAAAGATGGATTTGTTAATCATTGCAGTGAAGGAGAACATACATAATAGGGAACTGTTGGGCACCTTAGTAAGATAGTTTTAGAAAATAATTGGCTGGGCGCGGTGGCTCACGCCTGTAATCCCAGCACTTTGGGAGGCCGAGGCGGGCGGATCACAAGGTCAGGAGATCGAGACCATGGTGAAACCCCGTCTCTACTAAAAATACAAAAAATTAGCCGGGCGCGGTGGCAGGTGCCTGTAGTCCCAGCTACTTGGGAGGCTGAGGCAGGAGAATGGCAGGAACCCGGGAGGCAGAGCTTGCAGTGAGCCGAGATCGCGCCACTGCACTCCAGCCAGGGGGACAGAGCAAGACTCCGTCTCAAAAAAAAAAAAAAAAGAAAATAATTGTAGATTTGGGCTTGTGTTAGGTGATTTTGGGGACAGTTTAAGAAAATGGGATTTTGCTTTGGATTGGATTGTTAGGAAATGGGATAATTCTATAATTGGGTATCGTAATCTTTTTTTCACTTCAAGTTTTTTCTTTTTTTTTTCTGAGACAGAGTCTTGCTCTGCTGCCCAGGCTGGAGAGCAGTAGCGTGATCTCAGCTCACTGCAACCTCTGCCTCCCGGGTTCAAGCAATTCTCCTGCCTCAGCCTCCTGAGTAGCTGGGATTACAGGCGTG
>NW_022168511.1:0-1143 GCF_008728515.1 Papio anubis
CTTTTAATCTACCCACGTTTTAAATACCTCTGTGTTTCACCATGAAGTCTTTTCTTGCTCTCAAAACCAAAATAGTCTATCTCTTTCTTCTTAACTTCTATTGCTTCTTGAAGCCACATTTTCCCAAGGATATTTTTCTGTATTTCAGCCTTCAATGTTTTTAAATGGCTTTTTTTCCCATGCTGTCACAGAAACCTGATATGTGGACTGCATTGCTGCTGTAGTTTTCATTTTTTCCTATGCAGTTTAGTAATAATCATCTAATTTTATATCATGTGATATTGAATATAATTAATTTTATCATAATTAATTTCTTGATCTCTTACTATGTGATAGGCAGTCATCTGAACACTGTGCGCCAGTAATGAGCAAAACATGCAACTTCCCTTCTAGAGTAGGGAGGGAAATGTTACAGAGAGTAAGTGAAGTGTACAGAGTGTGAGACTGTTACAATTGTACAGTTAAAAATAAAGAGAACAAGTGTGATAGAGATTACTCAGGAAAGTTGCTGCAATTTAAAATTGAGAAATCAGGAAAGATGTCAGTGACAAAGTGAAATTATAGCAGAGACCCCAGGTCTGGGAAATGAGTCAGGTGTACTTCTGGGGGAAATGCAGATGCCCTCTGGGGATGGAGTCAGCCTGGCCCAGCCCATAATTTGGAACAATATGGAACAATAGTTCAGGGACCTCAGGACTTGAAGCAGTGGCGGTTACTAGAAACCAAAGGAGGCTCCTGGCCTTCACAATCTGAAGTTCTGTGTGTTTCCTTCACCATCTAAAAAAGGGGAAGGGTGGGATCATTTGTCTGACAGAATGCCTGTGTCCTCCCTGGGATCTGTGCTGGGCTCATTCAAGGTTAGGAGTTCCAGACCAGCCTGTCCAATATGGTGAAACCCCATCTCTACTAAAAAAAAAATACCAAAAATTAGCTGGGCACAGTGGCACTTGCCTCTAATCCTAGCTACTCGGGAGGGTGAGGCAGAAGAATCACTTGAACCTGGGAGGTGGAGGTTGCGGTGAGCCATAATCGTGCCACTGCACTCCAGCCTGGGCGACAGAGGAAGACTCCATCTCAAACAAAACAAAACAAAACAAAACAAAACACCCAAAAAACAAAAAGCAGAACACATCAAAAAGAAAG
>NW_022168512.1:0-1143 GCF_008728515.1 Papio anubis
TTCAATATGATTTGGGAAGAAAATTGCCAGCTAGAACTCTATTTAAATAATTACTAAGGGTTCTAAATTAAACCCAAACTGTGAAACAATTATTCTTCTGAATCTTGTTATTTTCAGCATTGTAATATTATTTCATTTTGAATATATCTCTTCTTTCTGAGTGTGACTTGATTTTAGATATCCTAATGGAATTTGTTAGAGTTGTTTCCTTGGAATTTTTGGAGTCTCAAGAATCTGAAGATGTGTCTATTTCATACCCAGATATGTTATAGCCCCATGCCAGGCTGCATAAAGCAATAACACAGCTCTTGTGACTGCATCTTCCCCTAGTAAGCAGAAATTCCAGTAATAGCGCTCCATTCTGTCTTCTTAAATGATTTCACCTTGTCAGTAGTGACTATAGAGACCACATGCAATCCTTTAATTTTGCTTAGTAATTCACGATGGTCCCCAGAAGGGAGTGGGAGATGGGTGGCAGGAAATAAAAGACCATAAGATAGGTTGATTCTAAAGATTATGCTATTCAAGAAGCTTATAAAAGAGAAAATATGCAACACGTTTCCTCATGAAATGCAATTTTTTCATAGTAAGTGGATTTACACATATACTTACACACACTCACAGGCTGGGAATGAAAATGAGAAAATGATTGATAATTAAAATGAGAAAATGATTTTACAGAAAAAGCATAATTTTTAAAAAGTTTTCAATCTTATGGCATTGTTTCTAATACCTAAATTTGAAAAATGATTCAAGACTGCCTCTTTTATTGTTCTTTGCTGATTGAGCAAAAATAAAACATCCTAATTTATTCCACAAAGAACAAATATATTTAAAATAATCTCAATTAGTCATAAATGGTAAATCTGATAGATTGAACAGATAAATTAGTAAAATAATTTAGATAATCGTATTACTATATCCTATTTGAGGGAAACTTCCTTGGGTTTATGACGCATCAAAAAATAAACAAGATTTGAGTGATAATTAAAACATATGATTCCATTCAAAAACACTGTTTACTTAGTAAAATGAGGTTAAAAGTTTCCTTGCTAATTATGTAAGAAGCCATGTGAGAAAAGCTGAGTTAACTGGCACCGCATTTACAATTTAACACCTCATTATATTTTTATTTATCTTTCC
>NW_022168513.1:0-1142 GCF_008728515.1 Papio anubis
TTTTATTTTTGCCAGGTATTCTATTCTAAGAGGAAAAGTTTTGTTTCTTCAGCACTTTAAATGTGTCATGTCACTCTCTCCTGGCCTATAAGGTTTACATTGAAAAGTCTGCTGCAAGACATGTTGGGCCTCCATTGTATTTTTTTTTTTTTCTTTTCTTGCTTCAGGATCCTTTATTCATCCTTGATTTTGTGGAGGAAATTTAATTATTAAACACCTCAAGATAGTCTTTTGTTTGGTATTCTATAACCTTGTGTGTGGATACTGGTATATTTATGTTTGGTAAATTCTCTGTTACTGCCCCCTTTGAATAAACTTTATACCCCAATCTCTTTCTTTACCTGTCTTTTAACATTTAGATTTGTCCTTTTGAGGCTATTTTCTATATGTTATAGGCATGGTTTATTGTTTTTTATTCTTTCGTCTTTTGTCTCATCTTATTGTATATTTTCAAATATCCTGTCTTCAAGTTCACTAATTCTTTCTTCTGCCATTAAAGACTCTGCTGCATTCTTCAGCATGTCAACTGAATTTTATAGCTCCAGAATTTCTACTTGCTTATTTTCAATTATTTTAATATCTTTGTTAAATTAATCTGATAGAATTCTGAATTTCTTCTGTGTTATCTTGAATTTCTTTTAGTTTCCTTAACATAGATTTTGAATTATCTGTCTGAAAGGTCACATATCTCTGTTTCTCCAGGATCAGTCCACAGTGCATTATTTAGTTAACTTACTAAGGTCATGTTTTCTGTGATGGTGTAGAAGCTAGTAGATGTTCTTTGATGTCTGGGTCCTGAAGAGTTAGGTAGGTATTTATTGTAGCCTACATAGTCTCAGATTATTTGTACCCATTCTTCTAGGGAAGGTTTGAAGATACTTGAAGGGACTTAGGTATTGTGCTCTAAATTGTATCTGCTTTAAGAGACACATCAAGCCCAATAATGCTGTTGTTCTTGAGGACTCATAGAGGTAATGCCTTGATGATCTTAGATAAGATCTGGGAGAATTATCTGGATTATCAGGTGGAGATTCTTGTTCTCTTCCTTTACTTCCTCCTAAGCAAACAAATTCTCTCTCTCTGTTCTAAGACACATGGAACTGGGGGTGGAGTGACATAAGCACTCCTTTGACCACCACCAA
>NW_022168514.1:0-35711 GCF_008728515.1 Papio anubis
CATCAAAAGCACAAGCAACAAAAAGCAAAAATAGACAAAATACAATTGCATTACACTTAAAAGCTTTTGCAAAGTAGCGGAAGCAATCAGTAGAATGAAGAAACAATCCACAGAATGGAAGAAAGTATTTGCAAACTATGCATCAGGCAAGGGGTTAATGCAACACAAAATATATAAAGTACTCAAACTACTCAAAGCAAAAATACAAATAACCTGATTTAAGAAATCAGAAAAAAGAGCTACCCAAAAACTTTGTCCCCCACCTTCTTTTCCCAACCACCTTTGACCCCCTCCCTCTCGCCACCCTTTTTCTTCCTCCATCTACCCCAAAACTTTTTTCCCACTATTTTTCCCCACTGTCATTTCGCAAAGCCTTCTCTACTCTCCCGTTCACCACTCTTTTCATCATCCATCTACCCCAAAACTTTTCTCCACTGTTTTCCCCCACTCACTGGACACCCTCTTTTTCTCCCTTCTGCTCTCATTCCCCTCTTTTGTTCCTCCATCTATCCAAAAACTTTCCCCTCGTCTTTTCCCAACGCCTTCTCCCCACTCCTGCTGCTCACCACCCTCTTTTCCAACCTCCATCTACCTAAAAACTGTTTTCCCCATCGTCTTTCGCCCCCTCCTTCTTGCCACCCTCTTTCCATTCTCCATCTATGCAAAACGTCTCCCCACTGTCTTTTCAAAGCCTTCTCCCCACTCCTGCTCGCCACTCCTTCTTCCTCCACCTACACCCCCAAAATTTCACAAAGCCTTCCCCCTCTTCCCACTCGCCCTCTTCTTTCCTTAATCCTTACCATCCTCCTTTTGCCCTCCATCTACCCCAAAACTATTTTCCCCATCGTCTTTTTCCCAAACCTCTTTCCCCGCTCCCTCTCACCACCCTCTTTTCTCCTCCCACTTGCCACCCTTTTTTCCCACTGCATCTACCCGCTTTTTACCCACCGTCTCTGTCTTTTCTTTCCCCACCATCTGTCTTTTCTGCCCACTGTCTTTTGGCAAAACCCTGCCTCCCTCCCACTCGCCACCCTCTTTTTCCTTCTCCCGCTTGCCACCCTCTTTTCCCCCTCCATATACCGAAAAACTGCAAACTTTCTCTCCTTCCTACTTGCCCGTTCCTCCCCACCCCCCTCTCTTTCCTCCTCCCACTTCCCACCCTCTTTTCCCCCAATATCTACCCAAAAACTTTTTTTCCAACCATCTTTTCCCCACCGTCTTTTTGCAATGCCTTCTCCTGAACGCCATCCTCTTTTTCCCTTTGCCGCTAACCACTCTCTTTATCCCTCCACCTACCCCAAAACTACTTACCCGTTCCCACCGCTCCAGCTGAGCTGCCGTCTCTGTCACCAGCACCTACCACAGCGAGGCGAGCTGTGGTGCGCTCCAGCCTCCAGCCGTGGCAAGTGACGACTCCTCCTCCTGGTCCTCTAAGCCTTGCACGGAGCAGCCGAGCAGGCAGCCACGTAAAAGCCTGAAATGATGGGATGCCCCCGCTGCACGCTTTATATACTGAGGTTATGCAAATGAGGTTCCTGGACTACATGTTCTGATTGGATGAAAGAAAACCTCTAGGCCTATCCCGATTGGACTTTATTTTCATGTTGCGATTGGTTGTCCTAAGACTTGCTCTCATCCAATCAGAATTGAAACTGGGAGCCCAGCTTAGAGAACGAGAAGTGGGATCCACATACCGCAAGCTGGAGGCTTGAGCGTGTGGCACCTAGGCTCGCTTCACTGCGGTTGGTGGAGGTGACGGAGATTGCAGCTTGGCCAACATGGTAGAAAGGTGACAGGGTAGGTGAGCTCTCCAGGGATGCACTACCCTGGATAGGGACCTATCAAAGTCACATTGCGGGTGGGGGTGTTGGGGGCGTGGGACGGCAGGGTTGGCTATACTGCCTGGTGGTGGGGATGGTTGCCTGTGCTACTGGGGCCGCACCACCAGCTGGGAAGAGGGTTAGGGGCGCTATCAGCTCCTGCACTGTTATGACGGGGGGCAGATTGGGGGCACTATCTGGGCTGTCACTACCCCCAGCTGGTTAGGGGCACTATCCCTGACTGCACAGATGGGGGCAGTGAGGTGATTTGGGGGCACTATCAGGTTTACATGCCCTGTAGCATGGGGCGGGGGAACGCTATTCGGGTTTGCACTGCACTGCTGCTCCTAGCAGCGGTCTACAGAGGTGGCAGCCATAGCTGTGGCCTCCGAGGAAGGGGCCATCCTCCTTTTCCCAGACTCTAGATTCTAAAGGGCAACCTCCTTCTGCTCATATTGGAGAGTGGCAGGCACGCAGTATTTCCCAGGGAATCCTGAGCACAGTAAGGCCCCAACACCCGCCATGATTCCCAGGTCTGCAGCCTCTCACTGTGTTGCAGAGACAACCTGGGTCTCCCAGGTATAGAGTAGCGGGCACCACGGGGAAACAGGGCCCTGTGGGTGGAGGCATCAGAAACAGGAACTGACACTTGGTTGGAGAGGGCTGGCTGGGTCTGAGTTTTTGCTTCTGTTCACCAAGGAGTGCAGCCAGGGTAGGACCAGCAGTTCCTGGCCAGCTCTACCTAAACAGGGGCCAGTTTCAGCAAAGGCAGTAACACCCACCCCAGTTGTGCCTTCACTGAACCCAGCCCCTGCCACCCAGTGGCCAGTATGATAATGTGAGCCTCTAACACTCCCACTCCCTGCGTCCTGTTCTAGGCATGTCTGGCTTTGACCACCCAGGTGTTTCGAGCCAGAAGATGGAGGAGTCATCTGTTGCATGCTGGAGGCAGGAGCCTGCAGACGGTGTGGTTCTGTGGCTCGCCTCGCTGCAATTGGTGGTGGAGACAGAGACCGCAGCTCGACTGGAATGGTAGGAGATTGTCGACGGGGGCCAGGTGGTAGGAGGCTTATAGGGTGGGCCGGTGCATTGAGGGCAACAGCAGCGGTGGTTGTGTTGGCGTTAGTGGTGGCAGCAGCAGCAAGTCTGGGATCTGAGAAGTTGGAGTGGGAATGCTGTGGAGCCCACTAGGCCCAGCCCGGCCTGAGGTGGGGAGGAAGCTGCAGGTGCTGTACTGCAGGTGCTGGCAGCAGGGGAGGCACAGCCAGCGCAAGTCCTCCTCCCTCCTTCTTCTCCTGGAATCTGGAGGTGCCCTCCTCCCGCTGGTGCCTGGCCCAGGTGTGAGTGGCAACATTGTCTTAACAAAATTTAGGGGGTGACTTAGTGGTATATCTTTTAGCTTGGGTTTGTTGTGAAAAGTCTTGGATTTTTTTCAAATTTCATAAATCAGGAGGGGAAATAAAGTATCATAATGGGCTTTCTAATTCCCGTACCTGTTCGTCTTCCTTTCTTTCAGTCTGGTTTTTTTTTTTTCATCTAATCATCATCTTGTTCCTCTTCATTTTCTTATGCTGCTGCTTCTGTTTCTTGTTTCTATTCTTGTTTCTCCTCCTCTTGTTTTCATTATCCTAAGCAATGGCCTTAACAAACAACAAACCAAAACTGAGTTAAAAATAAACTACTTGTCACTGAGTTGTATTCATAAAATAATCGGTCCATTACTATGCTTTAGAGATGAGCAAAAACATTGATTGCCTAATTATGGTTACTTGAATAGCTATACTTTCATGATCCTGTTAATGTGATATAAGTAGTTATTCAAGGAATCAAAAATGAAGCATCAAATAAAATATTGCTAGCAAACAGCCCTTTCATCTCTCTCACTTAGTCTGGAGCTATGCAAGAGTCATGGGGGTAATTAGTTCCAATTTATGAGGTTATTAAGTGAACTGTATTCCTTTCATTTTATTTCTCTGCCACCATTTTCGAGAGTATTGTCATCTGCATGAGCAAATCTGGTTCATCGCATCTTTGCAAAGGAAAAGGACAGGGAGGATCATGTGTACAAGGTTTTAAGATTCACAACAAAAACAAAGTATTAACTTTTGCCTCTAAGAAACTGCAGTGTTGAACCCTGTTTTATTTATGGTATTATTACCGTTGGTATGAAATCTTTGTTTTAGTGATTACTCTAGAAGTGTATGCATTTTATTGACTACTTTAAAGAAGCAATCTGTATTGTATCATTTTTCAAGCCCACCGAAATGCATAGGGTCTATAATTTTGACACTTTTTATTTTTAAGGTTATGAGCATGTAAACTGCTCTGATATATGTAAGGATATGTAAAAACGCCACTAGATAGCTTGTATTGAAGAAATAGTATCTAAACTTTTGTCCAGAGTGGATTGGTTGCAGTTTCTTAGATGTGTTTCTCAATACATTGCCTCGATGTTTTAAAGCATATAGAAATTTCTATGCTGTTTAACCTCATACAGTCCTTTGTTTGTAGGTTAATATTTCTACAGACTAAAGATATCACAGCCCCCTTTAATATTCAGTAATATTAATAAAATTTCATATATATAGCTTTAGAATCCAACAAATCCGGAGGAAAATTGTTATACACCTGTAGAGCAGGAAATGAAACCCAGGTTCCAAGCTCTAAGGGGCCATGAGCTACCATCCAAGTGCATCAGTGACTGGGCATAGAGTCAGCAGAATTACAGGATGGTTAAAAGAGAGAGCTGTGGAGTCTAACGCTATGTGAACATAAAATTTTAAACTGCATGGTGCCTCAGTTTATCTGTCTTTACAATGAAGATAGTACTAAGTTTTTCTTTTTCTTCTTAGTTGTCTGAATTATTTTCCTAGTCTTGTTGCCACTCTCAGTGCCCACATGAGCGGACCTGAGATAATTTCTGACAGCCTGGGACTCCACGGGAAAAACAGAAGGTGCCACAGACCCCTTTTTAAGAGAAACTTCTCTTTTCCTCATGGAATCCCAAGAACTGTAAGCAGACAGCTCCCTCTCAAAATCTAAGGCTCTACTGTTTTGCCTTACATTACCTGATCTTTTCTGATTTGGGTAGGCATAAGAAATTAGTAGGGAGGAGAGATACAAAGAAAATTGTGGATATGAAGATGTGTTTATGGTTAGAAATGTTATGAAAAAAAAAAATTTTACGTGAGAGAGGATCATGTATGGCAAATTCTTAGAGTAAATTAGTCATCCTAAAGTAGAATGACTAATTATTTAGGAAATAGGGAAAGATAGGACAAGTCAGAAAGTTCAAGCATGTCATGGAGAGTCTCCCTCTGTCATCCAGGCTGGAATGCAGTGGCATGATCTTGACTCACTGCAACCTCCACCTCCCAGGTTCAAGCCATTCTCCTCCCTCAGTCTCCTGAGTAGCTGGATTACAGGCACCCGCCAACACACCTGGGTAATTTCTTTTGTATTTTTAGTAGAGAGCATTTCACTGTGTTGGCCAAGCTCGTTTTGAACTCTTGACCTCAAGTGATCCAAACAGCTTTGGCTTCCCAAAGTGCTAGGATCCCAGTGTGAGCCACTATGCCTAGCCTCATCTATGATTTTATTTCAGCTTTCTTTCTCTTTTCCTTAGTCTAGTTAAAACTTGTCAATTTTGATTTTTTTTCAAAATCCCCCAGCTCTTTGTCCCATTGACTGTATTTTTTTGCATTTTGTATTTTTTTTTCTGTTTTTAAAATTTCTTCTGTAATCTTTATGATATTCTTTCTACTAATTTTAACATTTGATTTTTTTGTTTTTCTCATTACTTGAGGTATACTGTCAGGTTGACTATTTGAGATCTTTTTGCTTTTCTGATGTAGGCATTTACAGCTATGCACTTTTCCTATTACAACTGTTTTTGCTGCATCCCACAGGTTTTGTTATGTTGTGTTTCTATTTTTATTTGTTTCAATAAATTTTAAATTTATTTTCTTTTTTTTATTAGTTGTTCATGAACATGTATTTTAATTTCCATATGTTTGTACAGTTTTTAAAGATCCTTCTGTTACTGATTTCTAATACTATTCCACTGTGATTAGAAAAGACGCTTGATATGAATTCAGTTTTAAAAAATGTGTTGTGACTTGTTATTTGGCCTAACACATAGTCTGTCCTGGAGAATGATCCATGTGCTGCTAAGTAGAATGTGCATTGTGCATTTGCAGAGTGGAAAGCTGTGAAATGTTAGGTCCATTCAGTAGAGATTACAGTTTAACTGGTTTTTTGTCACCTGGATTATCTGTTCATTGATGATAGTGGGATGTTGATTATAGTAGAGTGTTGAGGTGCTCTATTATTGTATTACAGTCCATCCGTCTCTTAAGATCTGTTAATATTTGCTTCTGTGTTTAGATGCTCGAGTGTTGGTTGCATTTGCACTTATAATGGTGATACTGCTGTGTTGATTTCTTTCTCATTATACAATTATCTTTCTGTTTTATCGAATATGTGTATAGCTACTGTTGCTTTTTTGTTTCCATTTGTATGGGATATCTTTTATCATCTCTTCATTTTCAGTCTATGTATGTCTTCATATGTGAACTGAGTTTCTTGTAAGCAGTATATAGTTGGATCTTGTCTTTAAATCCATTCGGCCACTCTGTCTCAATTGGAGAATTTAATTAATTTATATTCAAGGTTATTACTAACAGGTAAAAATATACTACTGCCAGTTTTACTTGTTTTCTGGTCGTTTTGCTACTCTCTTTTGTCTTCTGTTATTTCTCTGTTCATTTCTTCCTCTTTCTCTTCTCTCTCTCCTTCTTCCTTTCTTTTCTTCCCTCCTTCCTTTTCCTACTGTCTGTATTTATAGTGAGGTAGTTTTTTCTGGTAGTGTGATTTAATTCCTTGCTTTTTAGGTGTCTGTTATTTTTAAAGTGTCTATTACTGAATTTTGTTTTCTGGTTACCATGACACTAAAGAATATCATTGTTTTCCATTTCTCTGATGGCCAGTGATGATGAGCACTTTTTCACGTGTCTGTTGGCTGTATGAATGTCTTCTTTTGAGAAATGTCTGTTCATATCCTTTGCCTACTTTTTGATGGGGTTGTTTTTTTCTTGTAAATTTGTTTGAGTTCTTTGTACCATCTCACACCAGTTAGAATGGCGATCATTAAAAAGTCAGGAAACAACAGGTGCTGGAGAGGATGTAGAGAAATAGGAACACTTTTACACTGTTGGTGGGATGGTAAACTAGTTCAACCATTATGGAAAACAGTATGGCGATTCCTCAAGGATCTAGAACTAGATGTACCATATGGCCCAGCCATCCCATTACTGGGTATATACCCAAGGATTACAAATCATGCTGCTTTGCCAAAGACACATACTGCGTATGTTTATTAGGCACTATTCACAATAGCAAAGAGACTTGGAATCAGCAAATGTCCACCAGTGACAGGCTGGATTAAGAAAATGTGGCACATATATACACCATGGAATACTATGCAGCCATAAAAAAGGGATAGGTTTGTGTCCTTTGTAAAGGTTTATGGATGCAGCTGAAACCATCATTCTTATGAAACTATCACAAGAACAGAGAAAAGCAAACACGCATGTTCTCACTCATAGGTGGGAACTGAACAATGAATCACTTGGACTGGGGAAGGGGAACATCACACGGGGCCTATCATGGGAGGGGGAGGGGGAGGTTGCATTGGGAGTTATACACAGTGTAAATGGCCGAGTTGATGGGTGCTATTGAGTTGATGGATACAACACACCAACATGGCACAAGTATACATATGTAACAAACCACACTATGCATGTACCTAGTACTTAAAGTATAATAATAATAATAGTGCAAAAAGAATATCATTGTAACAAGTGATTTTAAACTGAAGAAAACTTAACTTTGATTGCAAAGAACAAAAAAGAGAGAAATGAAAAGATATAAACATTTACCCCATAACTCTATCCCCCTCAACACACACACACATTTTGACATTTGGATCTTTTCAGTATCTTTTATATTGCCTCTCAATTTAAAAATTGTTAGGTTATTATTTTAATAATTTTGTATTTTAGCCTTTTGTTATTGTTAATTGCTATTTGCACCATTGTTCAATAATGTCTTAATTTGTTCTAATAAATACATGATACATATATATACACACACACACATATATATATACAAATTTCTTAATGGCATGGGCATTTTCTTCAGCATTCTTTTTCCAGCCTCTAGTTCCTATTGCCTAGCAAGTAGAACACTTACACTAAATGCTTGTCTGATGAGTAAAAGAGTTCTTTACAGTGAGTAGATCTTAACACGTTGCTATATGTAATTTGATTTGAAATAATTTTCCAAGAATTTAACTCATTTTGTTCTTTTTTAAGCTTCTATTTTTAGATCGGGGTACATGTGTAAGATATGCAGGTTTGTTACATAAGTAAACGTGCATTATGGGGGTTGATTGTACAGATTATTTCATCTCCCAGGTATTAAGCCTAGTGTCCGTTAGTTATGTTTCCTGCTTCTCTCCTTCCCCCAACCCTCCATCCTCTGATAGGCTCCAGTCTGTGTCGTTCCTCTCTATGTGGCCGTGTTCTCATCATTTAGCTTCCACTTAAAAGTGAGAATATGCAGTATTTGGTTTTCTGTTCCTGCTTTAGTTTGCTTAGAATAATGACCTCCAACTCCATCCATGTCCCTGCAAAGGACATTATCTCATTTTTTTTTTGTGGCTGCATGGTATTCCATGGTGTATATGTACCACATTTTCTTTATCCAGTCTATCATTGGTGGGCATTTGGATTAATTCCATGTGTTTGCTGTTGTGAATAGTGCTGCAAGGAACATATGCATGCATGTGTCTTTGCAGTAGAACAATTTATTATCCTTTAGGCATATACCCATTAATGGGATTGCTGTGTGGAATGGTAATTCTGTCTTTAGGTCTTTGAGGAATCACCACACTGTCTTCCACAATGGTTGAACTAATTTACACTCCCACCAACCGTGTAAAGTGTTCCCTTTTCCCCACAATCTCACCAGCATCTGCTTTTCAACTTTTTAGTAATAGCCATTCTTACTGGCATGAGTTGGTATCTTACTGTGGTTTTGATTTGCATTTCTCTAATCAGCGATGTTGAACTTTTTTAATATGCTTGTTGACCGCATGTATGTCATCTTTTGAGAAGTGTCTGTTCATGTCCTTTGCCCCCTTTTTAATGGCCTTGTTTTTTTCTTGTAAATTTGGTTAAGTTCCTTGTATATGCTGGATGTTAGACTTTTGTCAGATGCATATTTTGCCAGAATTTTATCCCATTCTGTAGGTGTCTGTTTGTTCTGATGATAGTTTGTTTTTTCTTTCTGCTGTGCAGAAGCTCTTTAATTTAATTAAATCCCATTTGTCAGTTTTTGCTTTTGTCACAATTGCTTTTGGTGTCTTTATCATGAAATCTTTGCCCATGCCTGTGTTCTGAATGGTATAGCCTAGGTGGTCTTTGAAAGCTTTTACAGTCCACAAACCACTGCCCAAGGAAATCAGAGATGACACAAATATGAAAAACATGATGAGAAGAATCAATATTGTTAAAATGGTCATACTGCCCAAAACAATTTATAGACTCAATGCTATTCCATTATACTACTACTGACATTCTTCACAGAACTAGAAACATCTATTTTAAAATTCATATGGACCCATCAAAGAGTCCAAATAGTCAAGGCAATCCTAAGCAAAAAGAACAAAGCTGGAGGCATCACACTACCCGACTTCAAACTATACTACAGGCCTACAGTAATCCAAACAGCATGGTATTTGTACAAGAACAGACACATAAACCAGTGGAACAGAACAGAGAATTTGGAATAAGACCACACATCTGTAAACATCTGATCTTTGACAAACCAGACAAAACCAAACAATGGGGAAAGGACTCCCTATTAAATAATTGATGCTGGCATAAGAGGCTAGCCATATAGAAAATTGAAACTGACCCCTTCTTTACATCATATACAAAAAAATTGACTCAAGATGAATTAAAGACTTAAATGTAAATTTAACTCATTTTGATACTGTTTCTTATGCATAAAAAATTTAATACCTCTTCAATGTGCTATATCCATTTGCTTGTGTTTGTGATTATACTTCTATAGATCCAATCTCAGAAAAATTATTCTGTGTTCAATAAAGGCAATAAGATGGATGGATGATTTAGTTCCTACCTTCGTTTTCCCTGTCTCGAGGTCACCGTCCTATCCTATCTGATGTTCACTGTCTGAAGACCATTGATATGTATATTTTATCAAAAATTTCTTAGTTTATTTAAGGCAAGAATGCAAACCTAGTCCTTATTATGCCATGTGTCTGGAATAAGTTCCAGTGTTATAAAAACATATGAAGTCTAATGTGAATACCAGTCAAAGTAGACTTCACAGGAAAATCAGTACAAAAGAGAAAGAGAAACATTTTATAATGATAAAATAATTGATTCATTTAAAAGACAAAACAATTTGAAATGCATATGCTCTTAATAATATAACTTCAAATTATATAAAGTAAAATTTTATATATCTAGAAAGAACAGCCAAATTCATAATCTAACGATTTCAAGTGGGTTTTATACCAGGGATGCAGGGATGGTTTAACATATACAAGTCATAAATGTGATACATCACATAAACATAATTAAAAACAAAAATTATATCACCATCTCAATATACACAGAAAAAGCATTTGGCAAAATTCAGAATCCCTTTATGATTAAAATCCTCAGCAAAATTGGCATAGAAGGGGCATACCTCAAGGTGATACAAGCCATCTATAACAAACCCACCGTCAGTCAACAGGAACCTCTGACTTGGAAACCAGACAAAGTTTTGATAAGCAGACGCCAGCAATACAAAAAAAAAAAAAAAGAGTTTGTTTCACTCTGTCACCCAGACTGGAGTGCAGTGGCACAATCTCAGCTCACTGCAACCTCTACCTCCCAGGTTCGAGTGATTCTTCTCCCTCAGCCTCCCAAGTAGCTGGGACTACAGGCGCATGCCACCACACCCAGCTAAAGTTTTGCTTTTGATTTTTAGTAGAGACAGGGATTCGCCATGTTGGACAGACTGGTCTTGAACTTTTGGGCTCAAGTGATCTGCCCACCTCAGCCTCCCACAGTGCTGGGATTATAGGCGTGAGCCACCACGCCCAGCCTCAAATGACTTCTTTCCACTAACTTCCATCCCAGTCAATATCAGGCTGACTTGGCTGCTGTATCCCTGAGGACAAGTCTGAATCCCTCTAAGTAGGCATCTGTTAGGTGGCCATCTCCCCTATCTTCTACTAACAGCACTTTTTTCCCCTGGGGAGAACAGCCACTCACCACTCTCAGTCTTGGACTCAGGCAGGACTCTGTGGGCACATGGCCTGGCCTGAACAATAAGAGTCTCCATTCCTCTCTCCACAGTGATTGTTTAGACACAGGCATTTGACCCAACGTGTGTTTTTAACAAAACGTTTAGGACAATTCTACTAGCTGTCAAGAAGACAGAGGTTGGGGAGGGCTTCTCTGCCCATCTGATTGAAGAAACTCAGAAAGAAGCCAGCACAGATGAAGGCAAAGTTGAGAGAGGGTGAAAAACAGATCGCTGGTGAGATTTTTGAGCACCTGAAAGTGGCCACACTTGGAAGTTTTATTTCATGTACCAAGCCTTTTTTTTCCCCCTTGAGACAGGGTCTCACTCAGTTGCCCAGGCTGGAGTGCAGTGACGTGATCTTGGCTCATTGAAGCCTCAACCTCCTGGGCTCAAGAAATCCTCCCATCAGCCCCCAGTGCTGGGACTGTTACAAGTAAAATCTCACTCACGCCTTGGCTAATTTTTGTTTTTGTTTTTATAGAGATGGGGTTTCACCACATTGCCCAGGCTGAGCCTCAATGCCTGGGTTCATGGATTCACCTGCCCCTCAGCCTCCCAAAGTTAGATTATAGTATTGAGCCACTGTGCCCAGCCAGCTATCTTTTATGTGTTGACAAAACAGCTTCTGTCACTTGCAACCTTTTTCTCAGGCTCTGAAGGGGATTGTTTGCCAAACGGTTGCAATCCTCTCCTGGTAGTCACATCCTTGAGTACAGGGCCTTTCCACACTGACTCTGTGTTGCCATGTCTCCAGTGAGACAATAGTAACTGTGACAGAATCAGCTAGTAAATTGGAATGTACGCTCTTGCTGCTTTTGACCCCTGTGACCACCTTCATGTGAAAAAGTCAAGAAGAGACACGTGCCCAGTTATCTCCATTGTTCCAACCAAGAGGCCAGATGACCATGAGATGTGTGGGAAGGGGGCAACCCTAGACCACCCAGTCCAGTGGAGCTGCCAGCTGACTGTAGAGATCACTTAAGCCAGCCCAGACCAGCACCGTTCTGCCAGACTCTTAGAATCATGAGAAAGAATGTTGCTATAAGCACCCATGTTTGGGGTGGTTTGTTACATGGGTAAATGCTAACTGGATGCAGGTAGTATTTTACAGGACATGGAGTGAGCTAATTTTTTCAGAATTAAACTACCTAAGAGAGAAAAGGAACCTCTCCTGACTAAACCTCCCCACAAGTCACATATAAGAATGCCAGCAACAATGCAACTGAACGGTAGCGGCCACCACGTATTGCTCAGGCTGGTCTTGAGCTTCTGACCTCAGGTGATCTGCACCTCAGCCTCCCAAAGTGCTGGGATTACAGGCATGAGCCACCATGCCCAGCCTTTTTCTTTTTTTTTTTTTTTTTGAGACAGAATTTATCTCTGTCACCTAGGCCTTTAAGTTCAGTGGCATGATCTTGGCTCCTGCAGCCCCCACCTCCTCAGTTCAAGCAGTTTTGAACCTCGGCCTCCAAGTAGATGAAACTACAGGTGTGTGCCCACCACACTTGAATGAGAATTTTGTATTTTATTCTTTTTTTATTTTATTTTATTTTTGAGACAGTCCACAGCCCAGGTTGGAGTGCAGTGGCGTTGCCAAACTCACTGCATCCTCTACATCCTGGTTTAGAGAATTCTCTGACAACTTTGGAGGGGCGAGGGCAGGTAGGTGGATCACAGGTCAGAGTTAGAGACCAGCCTGACCAACATGAGTGAAACCCGTCTCTACTAAAAAATACAAAAAGTTAGCTAGGATTTGGTGGTGGACACCTGTACTCCCAGCTACTCAGAGGCGTGAGGCCCAGAGTCACTTGAAACAAAGAGGCAGAAGAGGATGCAGTGAGCTGAGATTAGCCACTGCACTACCAGCTGGGCGACAAGTGAGACTCTGTCTCTCAAAACAAGTAATAACAAAATAAAATAAAAAATGTTGTAGGTTTTTTCTTTGAAAAGGAAAATATACAATTATATGTTGTTGGCTGTGGATTTATTTGAAAAAGAAAAAGAAAAAATATACAATTAGAAAAATTCTACTGTTAGGAATGAAGTCACCTTTTAATTACAGGGAAATCATTTAGATCTTAATGTATTGTGTATTCCAGTGCTGTGGTGTTAAAACTTATTTTAGTCTGTGCTGATTAAAAAATAGCATTATCATTCAACAGTTGGGGTGTATTTGTAAAAAACAAAACCAAAGAAAAATAAATATATTGACAAAAACGTGATCTAGAAAGTTTTGATAATGTGGTTAATCAAGTAGAAGTGGTGGTCTGAAGAAAGTCTGTTCTTCATGGAAACAGGTAGACTTCTCAGCTATCCTGCTATTCAATAGAAAGATGGAGCCAGGAGTGCTGGCTCATGCCTGTAATCTCAGCGCACCCAGGGCCGGCCGGGCCGGATCACTTGAGGCCAGGAGTTTGAGGCCAGCCTGGCTAACTTGGTTGAAATGCCATCTCTACTAAAAATAAAGAAAACTAGCTGAGCCTGGTGGCAGGCGCCTGCAATCCCAGCTACTCGAGAGGCTGAGGCAAAGAAAGTGCCAGACCTGGGAGGTGGAGGTTGCAGTGAGCTGAGATCATGCCATTGCCTTCAGGTGTCAAGCGATCAAAGAGAAAAATAAAGGGAAGAGAAGGAAAGTCGAACAGAACAAAGAACAAAGATAATAAACCATTTTCAAATCCATTGAACAAATAAAGTCGGATTCAATAAGGTTTGATAAATAAATCAATAAAGTCAACCCTCTCATGGCCCCAGAAACCTCTGCTCTGCTCTCTTGCCATGGGTGTTTCACCTATTTTAGAATTTCTATAAATGAAAGCATATAGTATGTATTCTTTTCCTCTAGCTTCTTTTGATTGTCGGTTTATTTTAGTGATTATAGAGCAAACTTATGTTTACATGTGCCATAGTTTATGTCTCCTGTGTTAGATAACTGTGGGAAATAATAAAATAATAGGTAGAGGGGATCTGTATGGAGTTCATAAATTCTACTTCTTATTAGCTATTTTAGATGTCATGGAATGAACAGAGTTTTTAATATGTCTTTTCCCACTTCTAAGCTTTACTTCATAAGGCTTTATGGGACCCTCAGAATAGCATTTTATTTATTTATTTACTTATTTTTAATTTTTGACACAGAATCTCACTCTGTCACCCAGGCTGGAGTGCATTGGTATGATCTTGGCTCACTGCAACCTCCACCTCTTGGGTTCAAGCGATTCTCGTGCCTCAGCCTCCCAAGTACGTGGGACTACAGGCATGCACCACTATTCCTAGCTAATTTTTTATATTTTTAGTAGAAATGGAACACCATGTTGTTAGCCAAGATTTGGTCTCGACTCCTGACCTCAGGTGATCACCTGCCTCGGCCTTCCAAAGTGCTGGGATTATAGGAGTGAGCCACCGCACCTGGCAGCATTTCATTTTTGAGATGCCATTTACAATCTGCCCTGTCCTTTCGGAAAAGTTTAGATTCTAAAGCCAACCCCAGGATATACCTTGTTTCTAGTCTGGTACCAGCTGAACCACCTTCTGTCACTCAGCCCCTCCATGTCCTCTCCTGACAAAGCCGAGTCCTTTGGGAACATGGGCTCACCTAGCAAGCAGGCCCAGGCTGTAATGAAAGGGACCAGTGGAGTGTAAATTCCTACAGGTGCAGGACAAGGGGGGTTGAAGGCTCTCACACCAGATGCTCCCCTCGGCAGCTCGAAGGGCGAGAATCCAGGTTCAGAGTGTCAAGTCTCCTGCCACCTGGTCATAGATTCTTCTTGGATTCTGATATCGTCTTCAGGCCAGCGGAGTCCCAGAGAGGCCTGACGAATAAGGTAGGAGTTAGAACCATGGAGAGATGCCCTGTAGGTCTTCATTGAAGATCTGGGGATACACACCTACTTAATTTTGAAAAAAAACTTTGTTTTGGCTTTACTAAACCCCCAAAATATACAAAAAGAAAGTGTGTTATAATGAATGCCTATGATGAACCCCATGTGCTTATCGCCCCTAACCAATAATATCCAGGCCAGGCACGGTGGCTCATGCCTGTAATTCCAGCACTTGGGAGGCCAAAGCAGGAGGATTTCTTGAGACCAGGAGTTCAAGACCAACCTGGGCAACATAGTGAGATCCTGTATCTACAAAAAAAATTTTTTTTTTTTCTTAGACAGGGTCTGGCTCTGTCACCCAGGCTGGAGTGCAATGGTTGCTCCCTGCAACCTCCACCTTTTGGGCTCAATCCATTCTCCTGCCTCAGCCTCCCAAGCAGCTGGGACTACAGGCACGCCACACACCCAGCTAATTTTTGAGATTTTTTTTTTTTTTTTTTCAAAGGCAGGGAAACTGTTGTTGCCCAGGCTGGTCTTGTACTCCTAAGTTCAATTGATCCACCCGTCTCAGCCTCCCAAAGTGCTGGGATTATAACTGTGAGCCACTGCACCCAGCCTATAAAAATATTTTTTAAAAATTAGCTAGGTGTGGTGGTAGTCTACTAGTCCTAGATACTCAGGAGGCTGAGGTAAAGAGGATAAGCTTGAGGGCTGGAAGTCAAGGCTGCAGTGAGCCATGATTATGCCACTGTACTCCAGCCTGGTTGATAGAATATGAGACTGTCTCAAAAAAAGAAAAGAAAAACCAGTAACCTTCCTTGCTCCTTGATTTATCTATATTTCTATCTTATTCCCCTCCACACTAACTGGATTATTTTTGGAAGCAAGCCCAAGATATCCAATGATTTCATGTTAGAAAAATAATGTAAATGTCAGAAATATAAAACCTTTAGGCTGAGCATGGTGACTCATGCCTGTAATGCTAGCATTTTGGGAGGCCAAGGCAGGTGGATCACTTGAGGTCAGGAGTTCAAGACCAGCCTGGGCAATGGGCAAAACCCTGTCTCTACTAAGAATACAAAAATTAGCCGGGCATGATGGTGCATGCCTGTAATCCCAGCTACTTGGGAGGCTGAGGCAGGAGAATGCAACCTTGAACTTGGGAGCGAGGACTGCAGTGAGCTGAGATTGTGCTACTGCACTCCAGCCTGGGTTACAGAGCGAGCCTCCATTAAAATTTTTAAAATGAACACTTTAAAAGTCCATGTTATCAGCTATGGCAACTATGGAATGTAAGTTATGATTCTATTGTCCTATGAATTTCCAAAACAGTTCCCTAATCATAATAGAAGAGAAAAACAAAACAAAAACAAAACAAACAAACAAACAAACCAAAAACAGGAAAGGTGGCCGTAACTGGGGATGTGTTTTGTTCTAGGGCTGGGAGAAAATGATTATTTTAGTTCAGCAGACTTTAGAGCAAATTGGCCCATACTCCAAATATGGCCTGCCACCTGCTTTTACTGCCAAAAGCTAGAATGGTTTTCATTTTATTTTTCTGTTTTCTTTTCTTTTCTTTTGAGGTCTTGGTCACATTGCCCAGGCTGGAGTTCAGTTACGTATTGCTGGCTCACTGCAACCTCTGCCTCCTAGGTTTAATTCTTCTGCCTCAGCCTCCCAGTAGCTGGGACTGCGGAGTACCATACTGCTTGTGAGTTAACTTTTGCATTTTTAGTAGAGATGGGGTTTCTGCCATGTTGGTCAGGTGGTCTGGAAACTCCTGGTCTCAAGTGATGTGCCCGCCTCGGCCTCCCAACGTGCTGGGATTACAGGCATGAGCCACCGTGCCCAGCCCTGTTTTTCATTTTTTAATTGTTGAGGAAAAATGAAAAAAGATAACATTTGTGACACAGAAAAATTACATGAAGTTCAGATTACAGTGTCCAAAAATAAAGTTTTGTAGGAACATAGCCACACTCATTCATTTATGCATTGTCTATGGCTGCTTTTACTTTACAGTGGCAGAGTTTGTGTAGAGTTTGAGGAAGACCGTATGTCTCACACAGCCCAAAGCGTTTGCTATCTGGCCCTTTTCGGAAAAAGCTTGCAGCCTCCATCTGCGCATCTCTAAAGAGAGCGCATATGGTCCAGCACCATGGACAGCGCTTTGCACCATGCTGGTGAGGAGCTAGGATCTGATAACAGTGCCTTGTATCGGAGGTCGTTCACAGAGACAGAAGGAAATCCTTGGACCAGAGGTGCCAGAGCATCAGCCAAGGCCACACAAGAAATCAGGGGTTCTGTCCCATCTCCCTAACTGTGCAGCAATGGGTGGGGGTTGGCTGGTGGTCAAAGTGCCTGTCTGTTGTTTTTGCCTGTACAGCCACCATCCTCACTTCCCTGCGAGCTCTCTGTCCCTCTCCCATTCTCAGCCCAGTGAACTGAGTGGGGCTGGCCCCTACTCCCTGATCGCATGGTGAACTGACCCAGGCCTCTCCTGTTAGCATATTCCATCCCCTGACTCAGGGATGTGTTCAGGGATGAGAATGTGACCCAAACTAGACCAATAAGTGTCAGCATTGGGCATTTGGGGCCACTGGAAAATAGGCGTTCTCTTTCTTTGAAGATTTCTAATCTCGTAGGATACAAATCTAGATTTTCTAGGAACACTTTTTCCCTTTCTTTTTTGAAACATGGTCTCTCAGGCTGGAATGCAGTGGCCCAATCAGGGCTCACGGCAGCCTCAACTTCCCTGGCTCAGGCGTTCCTCCTACCTCAGCCTCCTGAGTAGCTGGGACCACAGGCATGCATCACTATGCCCAGTTAGTTTTTTAAACTTTTTTTTTTTTTGACACAGAGTCTTGCTCTGTTGCCCAGGCTGGAGTGCAGTGGCATGATCTCCGCTCACTGCAACCTCCGCCTCCCAGGTTCAAGCAATTCTCCTGCGTCAGCCTCCCAAGTAGCTGGGATTACAAGTGTGTGCCACCACACCCAGATAATTTTTGCATGTTTTGTAGAAACAAGGTTTCACCATGTTAGCCAGACTGGTCTCGAACTCTTGACCTCAGGTAATCCACCTGCCTCGGCCTCCGAGAGTGCTGGGATTACAGGCGTGAGCCACCATGCTCGGCTTAACTTTTTTTTTTTTCAAGATGGGGTCTTATTATGTTGCCCAGGCTGGTCTCCAACACCTGGGCTCAAGCAATCCACCTACCTCAGCCTGCTGAGATTAGAGATGTGAGCCGTGACCATGCCTAGCCATAATAGCATTTTTGGGGAGGAAAATTCTGGGCCCAGCTGGGCCTGATGACAATTGTATGCCTTGATTTTTCAGTTGAATGGGCCCCCAAATTTTCTCTTTCTCTCCCTTTAATCAGTGGAGTAGATACAGCTAATTATCTAAAAATATTCATGTCTACTTCCTTCCACAGCAGCAGAATTGCAGCAAGGCACATCACTGCCAAGTTAGACCATATTTTACAGCCTCCTTTGCCATCAGGTGTGACCGTGTGACTCTATTCTCATCAGGGGAGTGAGAGCAGAGTGGTGTGCACCATTTCTGGGCCTGGGCCACAAGGCAAGGTTGTGCCTTCTCCACATTCTTTCACCTTTTCCCATGGGTTGAACCCCCAGTGAACTGGCCCATTCATGTAGACTCAGATGACTTGAGCAGGGCCGCTTGTGTCTGACTGTGAAAAAGAAATAGACTGCCGTCTTTTTTTTCACAGACAGGGTCTTGCTCTGTTGCCCAGACTGGAGTGCAGTGGTGCCATCATGGCTCACTGCAGCCTCTAACTCCTGAGCTCAAGGGATCCTCCTGGCTCAGCCTCCTGAGTAGCTGGGACTATAGGTGCACACCTCCATGCCTGGCTCGTTTTTTTAATCTTTTGTAGAGACAAGTCACTATATTGCCCAGGCTTGTCTCAAACTCATGGGCTCAAGCGATTTTCCTGCCTTGACCTCCCAAAGTGTTGGGATTACAGGCATGAACCATCATGCCCAGCCGACTGTCTTCTTTAAACCACTGGATCATGGTCAGGCCTCTTTGTTACAGCAGCTAGCTGGCCCTAACTAATACAAGCAGTAGGAGGTAGGCTCCCAGCACTAGCCAGGAAGGATGGCTGCTGATGCAAAGCTCCTCACCATCTGCACTTCATCGTAGAGGGGTCCCCAGGCTCCAGACAGGGGGTACGTTCTTTCTGCCTCATCATACAAGTGCCCAGGGAAGGCCATATCCTCATCTTCACCTGTGAAACCTGGAGTTGGAGTGGAAGGGAGACATGATCAAGGCACCCGGTCCAGGCGTCGGGGGTACCTCTGAGTGGGGTCCTAACTCACCTTGGGAATAAGACACCTCCTCCTGTGTCAGGGGCAGCTGGGGGCTGAAGTCCCTCAGGGAGCGGTAATACGGCTCTGCCTCTGTTGTGCTGACCTCTTCCCCACACGCAAAACAGACAAAGCCCTTTCCATCCTCTGACCCCACAGTCCCAGGAAGGGCAGTGATCAACCTGATGCTAACGGCAGGGTTTCAGTCGCCGTTGGTGCCCTGACTGTGGGGTATCCAGGGCCACCCCCACTCACCGTGGAGCTCCGAGTGTCCTGCTCTCCTGTCCACTGGCTCTCCTCATATTCGTTCCTGACTCGGTCCTCTGACCTTCCAGGATGGAGGTGTGGAGGGCAGTTGAGTGCTGCCCCCCGCCACCCATCTCCCCCAAACCTCCTCCCTCAGAGCCTTCTTTACAGAAAAATATCCCCACTTACTCTGCCTCTGTCTTCCCTGAGATGCCTGAAGGAAACAGGAATAAAGGGCTCAGTGACCCCATACAAGCCCCTCCCCTGGCCCCAGGAAGTTCCCCATCACCCTCAGGTCTCCACCCCCGCAGGGAAGGTCTCTCCTCACCCTCAGCAAGACGCCTGAGTCTCCGCTGCCAGAGGACCCCCCCGACACAGGAGGCATTGGAGAGGAGCAGAAGCCCCCCAAGACCGAGCAGCACAGGCAGCAGGGGCAGCCCCGAGGGTCCTAGGGGTGGAAGATACCCCTCAGTGAATCCCAGACAACAGGCTGTAGGCCAGGAGTGGGTCTCCCCGAGAAAGCCTACCCCTGAACCAAGTCCCTCCCCCAGGGTCAGAGAAACAGATGGGGAGGGGTCTCTGTGTCCAACCCTTCTGCCACCCAAGGGCAGGTGGCTTCTTAAGTCAAGCCATTAACAAAATGTCCTCCCTTTGCTTGAACTCTGCAAACTCAGAACTGAACTCCGGACTCGGGAGGGAGCTTCAGCTCCTTAGCTGGGCACTGAAGACTTTCTGTGGTCCAGCCTCTTCCAACGCCTCCAGCCATGTCCACTGAACTTAGACCCTGGTACTGGATTGTCCAGCCACACAAACCAAACCAACCACTAGCTGTTTCCGGAATCACTGAAGCAAATTCACACCTTAGAGCTTTGGAATAGCTAAGTGTTTGTCCTCAAATGTCCTTTCTTCTCAAGCAAACTTCTGTTTGCCTTACAAATTCCATCTCAAGGTCAGGCGCTGCGGCACATGCGTGTAATCCCAGCACGTTGGGAGGTCAAGGTGGGAGGATCGCTTGAGCCTAGGAGCTCAAGACCAGCCTAGGCAACATAGCAAGGCCACTTCTTTACAAAAAATTTAAAAGTTTAGCAGCATGGTGGTGCATGTCTATAGTCCCAGCTACTCGGGAGACTGAGGCAGGAGGATTGCTTGAGCCCAGTAACTCAAGGCTCCAGTGAGCTATGATTGCACCACTGCACTCCAGCCTGGGCGGCAGAGCAAGACCCTGTCTCTGGTAAAAAAAAAAAAAAAAAAAAAAAAAAATCCCATCTCAAGGACTTCTTTATTTTATTTTATTTTTTAATTAAGATAGAGTTAGCTGGGCGTGGTGGCTCACATCTATAATCCCAGCACTCTGGAAGGCCGATGCAGGTGGATTACAAGGTCAGGAGTTCAAAATCAGCCTGGCCAACATGGTGAAACCCCGTCTCTACTAAAATACAAAAAATTAGCCGGGTGTGGTGGCAGGCATCTGTAGTCCCAGCTACTCAGGAGGCTGAGGCAGGGAAATCACTTGAACCAGGGAGGCGGAGGTTGCAGTGAGCCGAGATCACACCACTGCACTCCAGCCTGGGTGACAGAGTGAGACTCTGTCTCAAAAAAAAAAAAAAAAAAGTTTCACTCTGTCACCCAGACTGGAGTGCAGTGGCACAATCTCAGCTCACTGCAACCTCCACCTCCCAGGTTCGAGTGATTCTTCTCCCTCAGCCTCCCAAGTAGCTGGGACTACAGGCACATGCCACCACACGCAGCTAATGTTTTATTTTTTATTTTTAGTAGAGACAGGGTTTCGCCATGATAGACAGACTGGTCTTGAACTCCTGGCCTCAAGTGATCTGCCCACCTCAGCCTCCCAAAGTGCTGGAATTATAGGCGTGAGCCACCGTGCCCGGCCTCAAATGACTTTTTTCCACTAACTTCCATCCCAGTCAATATCAGGCTGACTTGGCTGCTGTATCGCTGAGGACAAGTCTGAATCCCTCTAAGGCATCTGTTAGGTGGCCATCTCCCCTATCTTCTACTAACAGCACTTTTTTCCCCTGGAGAGAACAGCCACTCCCCACTCTCAGTCTTGGGCTCAGGCAGGACTCCATAGTGGGCACATGGCCTGGCCTGAACAGTAAGAGTCTCCATTCCTCTCTCCACAGTGATTGTTTAGACACAAGCATTTGACCCAACGTGTGTTTTTAACAAAACATTTAGGACAATTCTACTAGCTATCAAGAAGACAGAGGTTGGGGAGGGCTTCTCTGCCCCTCTGATTGAAGAAACTCAGAAAGAAGCCACCACAGATGAAGGCAAAGTTGAGAGAGGGCGAGAAACAGATCGCTGGTGAGATTTTTGAGCACCTGAAAGTGGCCACACTTGGAAGTTTTTATTTCATGTACCAAGCCTTTTTTTTTTCCCTTGAGACAGGGTCTCACTCAGTTGCCCAGGCTGGAGTGCAGTGACGTGATCTTGGCTCATTGAAGCCTCAACCTCCTGGGCTCAAGAAATCCTCCCGCATCAGCCTCCTGAGTAGCTGGGACTACAAGTGTGCACCACCACGCCTGGCTAATTTTTTTGTTTTTGTTTTATAGAGATGGGGTTTCACCACGTTGCCCAGGTTTGTCTCCAATGCCTGGGTTCAAGTGATCTACCTGCCTC
Source organism: Papio anubis (assembly GCF_008728515.1). Taxonomy (NCBI): domain Eukaryota; kingdom Metazoa; phylum Chordata; class Mammalia; order Primates; family Cercopithecidae; genus Papio; species Papio anubis. The sequence goes on from NW_022168514.1 coordinate 22,244, forward strand.
AGCCTCCCAAAGTGCCAGGATTATAGGCATGAGCCACTGTGCCCAGCCAAGCCATTCTTTTATGTGTTGACAAAACAGCTGTATTTCTGTCACTTGCAACCTTTTTCTCAGGCTCTGAAGGGGATTGTTTGCCAAACAGTTGCAATCCTCTCCTGGTAGTCACATCCTTGAGTGTAGGGCCTGTCCACACTGACTCTGTGTTGAGCCATGTGACCAATGAGACAATAGTAACTGTGACAGAATCAGCTAGTAAATTGGAATGTACTCTCTTGCTGCTTTTGACCCCTGTGACCACCTTCATGTGAAAAAGTCAAGAAGAGACACGTGCCTCAGTTATCTCCATTGTTCTAACCAAGAGGCCAATGACCATCAGATGTGTGGGAAGGGGGCAACCCTATACCACCCAGTCAGTGGGCTGCCTGAAGCTGCAGAGATTGCTTGAAAGCCAACCAGATCCGCCCTACGTTCTGGAGCCTCGAGAATCCATAAAGAAAAAGAATATTTGTCTGCGTTTGGGACATGAAGCCAATTATAGGCAGGACAGAGTGAACTAATTTCAGGATATTCATTTGGAGAAAGGTATGTCAGACAGAATCAGAAGTATGGGACCGGCTCACTGGGGAGGACTGAAGTGAGGCGGATCACGAATAGGTTAGAGGCTCCTCCAGCAGTGGGACTTAAAAGCACCAGCCTGGCTGTGGTGGCAGCATGATCTAAACCTCAGGACTGGGAACTGGGAGGTGGGGACCGGATCGCCTCCAGCCAGACTGTGAAGCCGAACTGGGTCAGAGCTGTTGCAGCTGAATCCCATGGAGGCTGGGGCAGGATCTAGGCAGATCAGGAGGTTTAAAGAGACCAACCCTAGATCAGCATGGCAAAACCCGTCCCTACTAGAAAAAGTACAACAATTAACCAGGTGTGGTGGCGGGTGCCTGTAATCCCAGCAACTCGGGAGGCTGAGGCAAAAGAATCGCTTGAACCTGGGAGGTGGAGGTTTCAGTGAGCCAAGATTTTGCCACTGCACTACAGCCTGGGCAACAGAACGAGACTATGTGTCAAAAAAAAAAAAAAAAAAAAAGAAAGAAAGAAAGAAAAAAGAGGAAGCTCTAAGGCGTCTGCAAGTCTGCAGGGAGAGAACTAAGTCTTTTTTTTTTTTTTTGAGATAGGGTCTCCCTCTGTTCCCAAGGCTGGAGTGCAGTGGCTCAGTCATAGCTCACTGCATCCTCCAACTCCTGGGCTTACATAATCCTCCCACCTCAGCCTTCTGAGTAGTCGGGACTACAGGCACATGCCACCACAGCCAGCTATTTTTTATTTTTGCAAAGATGGAGTCTCACCATGTTGCCCAGGCTGGTCTCAACTCCTGGGCTCAAGTGATCACATGCCTTGACCTCCCAAAGGCGTGAGCCACTGAGCTCGGCCAGAACTAAGTTGTTAAGCAGCTGTGACTACGAGCAGAGCAGGTAGGGTCAAAGACAAGGAGGTCCCATCCTTTGGGGAGAAGGGAGGGATCAGGGGACAGAGGACTTGCCTGCAGGCGGCTCTGTGGGCAGCTGGTCTTCAGGTTCTCCGGAAGGCTGGTCCAGACCTGGGGAGTGGATATCGAGATTTCAACTTAACACTAAGTCGGTGAGCTGAGATTGTACCACTGTACTCCAACCTGGTTGACAGAGCAAGACTCCATCCGCCTGCCTCAGCCTCCCAAAGTGCTGGGATTAGAGGCCTGAGCCACTGCGCCCAGATAATTTTTTTTTTTCCCGAGACAGAGTCTTGCTCTGTCACCCAGGCTGGAGTGCAGTGGCGCAATCTCGGCTCACTGCAACCTCCATTGCCCAGGTTCAAGCAATTCTCCTGCCTCAGCCTCCCAAGTAGCTGGGACTACAGGCGCCCGCCACCACACCCGGCTAACTTTTTTAGTAGAAATGGGGTTTCTACCATGTTGGCCAGGCTGGTCTCGAACTCCTGACCTTGTGATTCACCCACCTCGGCCTTCCAGAGTGCTGGGATTACAGGCATGAGCCGCCGTGCCTGGCCAATCATTTTATTTTTTATTTTATTTTATTTTTTAAAGAGACAGAGTCTCACTCTGTGGCCCAGACTGGAGTGCAATGGCATGATTATAGCTCACTACAGCCTCGACCTCCTGGGCTCAAGCTATCCTCCTGCCTCAGACTCCTGACTAGCTGGGACTATAGGCATGTACCACCATGCCTGGCCCAAAAATTAATTGTTGATGAGCACTTTCGGTGTGCAAGATCCTTTTCACCTGAATTATCAATTTGTTGAGTTAACCAAAAAAGACTTTGGGCTCTCGATCCCTTAATAGAAGTATAAGTTCTAAAGCAAAGGAGGCAAGTGTCATACTTTATGTTTTAGTGCTCAAAGGGAAGACAGGAATGGGGTGGGGGAAAGAGCAGAGAAGATTGTAGAGATGAGAAAGTGTCCTTCCTTACATCGAGAAAAAGCCTGCTCTGTCAGGAAGAGGAAAACAGAAAGAAGAAGCTTGCAGCTGGGAGTGGTGGCTCACGCCTGTAATCCCAGCACTTTGGGAGACTGAGGCAGGTGGATCACCTGAGGTAAGGAGTTTGAGACCAGCCTGGCCAACATGGTGAAACCCCGTCTCTACCAAAAATACAAAAATTATCCAGGTGTGGTGGCAGGCACCTGTAATCCCAGCTACTTGGAAGGCTAAGGCAGGAGAATCACTTGAACCTGGGAGGCAGAGGTTGTGGTGAACGGAGATCATGCCACTGTACTCCAGCCTGAGTGACACAGCAAGATTCCGTCGCACAAAAAAAAAAAAAAAAGAAAGAAAGGGAAAAAAAACAAAAGAAAGAAAGAAAGAAAAAAGAAAGAAAAACTGAGCCACAAAGATCTGTGCTATATATTATATATTTTTAGAAACTGAGACACTTGCCTACGGTCACACAACTAGGAGGTAGTAGAGAGGGGATTTGAACCCAAGCTTCTCTGAACCAGGCTTTGTAAGGATTAACCATTACAATACTGTACCAATCAGAATTGTAACATATTCATCATATTCAAGGAGTTTGTCCTTCTCATCCGACTTGCTGAATTTATTGGAATAAAGTCATTCATAATATTCCCTAATTATCCTCTTAATGTCTGTGGAGTCTGTGGTAACATACCTTCTTCCATTCCTGTTATTGGTAACTTGTATCATCTCTCTTTTTTTGTCTTAATCAGCTTTATAAATGTTACTGATTTTTTTCAAATAACCAGCTTCTGGTTTCATTGATTTTCTCAATTGTTTTTCTGTTTTCTAATTCATTCATTTCTGCTCTTACCATTATTATTTTCTTCTTTCTTTTTACTTTGGGTTTAATTTGTTCTTTTATTAGCTTCTTTCTTTCTTTCTTTTTTCTTTTTTTTTGACATGGAGTTTTGCTCTTGTTGTCCAGGCTGGAGTGCAATGGCATGATCTCCGCTCACTGCAACCTCTGTCTCCCAGGTTCAAGCGATTCTTTTGCCTCAGCCTCCCAAGTAACTGGGAGTACAGGCATGTGCCACCACGCCCGGATAATTTTGTATTTTCAGTAGAGACAGGGTTTTTCCTTGTTGGTCAGGCTGGTCTCGAACTCCCAACCTTAGGTGATCCACCCGCCTTGGCCTCCCAAAGTGCTGGGATTACAGGCGTGAGCCATGCTTTCTTAAGATGAAAACTTAGAATATGCATTCGAGGTTATTCTCAAGAAAAAGAAAACTAGGCCAGGCGTGGTGGCTCACACCTGTAATCCCAACACGTTGGGAGGCCAAGGCGGGTGGATCACCTGAGGTCAGGAGTTCGAGACTGGCCTGGCCAACATGGTGAAACCCCGTCTCTACTAAAACTACAAAAAATTAGCCAGGTGTGGTGGCGCATGCCTGTAATCCCAGCTACTTGGGAGGCTGAGGCAGGAGAATTGCTTGAGCCAGGGAGGCGGAGGTTGTAGTGAGCCAAGATCACACCACTGCACTCCAGCCTGGGTGACAGAGTGAGATGCCATCTCAAAAATAAAAAATAAGGCCGGGCATGGTGGCTCAGGCCTATAATTCCAGCACTTTGGGAGGCTGAGGCGGGTGGATCATGAGGTCAGGAGTTCGAGACCAGCCTGACCAACATGGTGAAACCCTGTCTCTATTAAAAATACAAAATTAGGCCAGGCGCGGTGGCTCAAGCCTGTAATCCCAGCACTTTGGGAGGCTGAGACAGGCAGATCACGAGGTCAGGAGATCGAGACCATCCTGGCTAACCTGCGGATCACAAGGTGGGAGATTGGAGACCATCCTGGCTAACCTGGTGAAACCCGATCTCCACTAAAAATACAAAAAACTAGAAAAAGCTGGGCAGGGTGGGGCTGCCTGTAGTCCCAGCTGCATCCGAGAGCTGAGGTGGGAGGTGAAGCCGGAGGCTGGAGCTTGCAGTGAGCTGAGATCCGGCCACTGCACTCCAGCCACTGGAAGCGACAGAAGCGAGACTCAGATCTCAAAAAAAGCTCTAAAAGGCAGGGCTTGGTGGCTCAAGCCTGTAATCCCAACACTTTAGGGAGGCGAGGCAAGGTGGATCCACCCGAGGAGTCCAGGAGATCAGAGACCATCCTGGCTGGCCTGAGAGGAGAACCCGTCTCTACTAAAAATAAAAACCTTGAGGCCCGGGGTGGCTGAGCGCCTATAGTCCCAGCTACTCGGGAGGCTGAGGCAGGAAAGATAAATAGAAAAGCAGGAGGCCAGGCTGATGAGAGCTGAGATCCGGCCACTGCACTCCAGTCTGGTGACAGAAAGCGAGACTCCATCTCAAAAAAAAAAAACAAAGAAAAACAAATTAGCCAGGCATGGTGGCACATCCTGTAATCCCAGTTACTTGGAAGAGGCTGAGGCAAGAGAATCGCTTGAACCCGGGAGATGAAGGTTGCAGTGAGCCAAGATCATACCATTGCACTCCAGCCTGGGCAACAAGAGTGAAACTCCGTTTCAAAAAAATAAAATAAACAATAAAATAAAATAAAATAAATAACTAAAATAAGCACTTAATGCTATACATTTCCCTCTAAGTACTGCTTTAACTGCAACCTCAAATTTTTATATGTTTTCATTTTCATTTAATTCAAACTGTTTTCTAATTTCCCTTGGTCATTAATCACATTCAGACAGTATGGGTTGTGGTTAACGGCTGGTCTCAAGTTCATCTGCCCGAGTTTCAGTCTCATCTTTATCTTTTACTAGCTGTGTGACTTTGGACAATTTGCTTAACAGCTCTAGACCTCAGTAACTCATCATAAAAAGGGAATAGTATTGACTTCACTGTACTACCCTACACATCCTCTGAGGCACACTCCAACCTGCCCAAGCCTTCCTTCCCACCTGGGGTAGTGATGGGAAGCTGGGTCCCCTTGTCAGCCAGTCCACTGTCTCCCAAGGCATTGCTGGCCAGCAGCCAGACCTTGTATCGTGTAGAAGGCTGCAGACCAGTCAGTGTGAAGGTGGTGGCCTGGGGTGGTAGGACATCCACATAGTGGAACCCTGGAGTCCCCAGGGCCTCATACCTGCAGGACAGGGGGGATAGTAAGTTCAGGGAAGTGCCCCAGCCCATTGGCCGCCTCCGCTTCCTTCCTGCCCCAACAAGGACCCACCTGATGTAGAACCTCTGTGGCAGGCCCCCATCAAAGCCAGGCTTCCACTCCAGCTCCACAGAGTGTGGGGTCAGACTCACAACCTTTAATCCTGATGGAGGGTCAGGGCGGCCTATGGGGAGAAAGATGGGAAAGCAGTCAGAGGATACAAAAGAATCCCAGAAGATTCTGTCCAAGTTTTCCCTAGGAATGATTTTAAATATACAGTCGCTTCTCATTGTTCACGGTATAGTCATGTTCTATAAGGTCACTGTGAACACTCCTCTGGCAAACACCAAACTGTTCCTAAAATCCCAGTACTTTGTGAGACCAAGGATGGAGGATTGCTTGAGCCCAGAAGTTCGAGACCAGCCTGGGCAACATAGCAAGACCCTGTCTCAAATTAAACATTACAATTAAAAATAACTTTAAGAAGAAGTGAGTGAAAACAAAACCAAAAGAAACAGCAAAAAAAATTCAAGACCAAATGGTTGCTTCTATGGAAAATAAAGATTAGGTTTCTTTCTTTTTTCTTTCTGTCTTTTTTTTTAGATAGAGTTTTACTCTTATTGCCCAGGCTGGAGTGTAGTGGTGCAATCTTGGCTCACTGCAAACTCTGCCTCCTGGGTTCAAGCAATTCTTCTGCCTCAGTCTCCCGAGTAACTGGATTACAGGTGCCCGCCACCATGCCCAGCTAATTTTTTGTATTTTTAGTAAAGACGAGGTTTCACCATGTTGGCCAGGCTTGTCTCGAACTCCTGACCTCAGGTGATCCACCCACCTTGGCCTCCCAAAGTGCTGGTATTACAGGCATGAGCCACCGCGCCTGGCTTGGTTAGGTTTCTTTTCTTCTTCTTTGAGATGGAGTCTTGCTCTGTCACCCAGGCTGGAGTGCAGTGGCCCAATCTCAGCTCACTGTAACCTCCACCTCCTAGGTTCAACAATTCTCCTACCTCAGCCTCCCGAGTAACTGGGATTACAAGTGCGCGCCACCACGCCCAGCTATTTTTTTTTTTTTTTTTTTTTTAGTAGAGACGGGGTTTCACCATACTGGTCAGGCTGGTCTGAAACTCCTGACCTTGTGATCTGCCCACCTCAGACTCCCAAAGTGCTGGGATTACAGGCGTGAGCCACCACGCCTGGCTAATCCTAGTATTTTCATACCACTGTTAGGAAGAGAAATAATTCTGTTTCCTCTGGGAATTCTAACAGACCACTGTGAGGGCCCTTAGAATAAAGCCAACACAAAGGCATGCAGACATAACAATGGAGAGGGCTGGGTGTGATGACTCACACCTGTAATCCCACCACTTTGGGAGGCTGAGGCAGGCACATCACCTGAAGTCAGGAGACCAGCCTGGCCAACATGGTGAAACCCCGTCTTTACTAGAAATACAAAAATTAGCTGGGTGTGGTGGCGGGCGCCTGTAATCTCAGCTACTTGGTAGGCTGAGGTGAGAGAATCGCTTGAATCCAGGAGGCGGAGGTTGCAGTGAGCCAAGATTGCGCCATTGCACTCCAGCCTGGGTGACAAGAGTAAAGCTCTGTTTCAACAACAACAAAGAATGGAGAGTTGCTGATGACAGCTGAACCTAGCTCCAGAAATTCCTGAAAATCCATTTTTCAGTTACTTGAGCTAATAAGTACCCTATCTCCATCTTTTTGTCTTTTCTTTTCTTTTTCTTCTGCCTTTGTTGTGGGTCTCCCTGAAGATCCAGTCTCCACTAGGATTTTCAGGGCAGGCAAAAACTCCAGCCTCACACATACACATATTCTCAGGTTTCAGAAACGTGGGCAGCCCGGGGCCAATCAGGGATGTGAGAATGGATCCAAGGAGCACCCCCTCCCCAACACCCTCACAGCGCCTCCATACTGATGCTGACGAGTTGAATGTTGGTTTGGTCCGAGCCTAAGGGGTTGGTGGCTGTGCATGTGAAGAGGGCGTAATCCTGGGCTGCAGACACGTTGGCAATGGTCAGGAGGCTGCTGTGGACACCACCCTGGTGGTATGTGTGCTCTGTGTACCTAGAGAGAAGGTAGGGCACCACTCACCCTTTCATTCACCCAACCACTTATGCTTGGAATCATCTATACAGACATCCATTCATTTAACCATTTGCCTATCTATCCATTCATCCATTAATCTTTTCATCCACTCATCCATTCACTCACTCATTCCTCCACGCATTCATCTTCCTTCTCTGCACCCTTCTCTGCAGGGACTCGGGGAGGGGAAATGGGGCTGGAGGTCCAGACCTGGGGCTGGAGTGCTGCCTGGCTGGGCCTGGGCTCACCTGGGATCTTGGAGATCCAGAAGGACCCCATTTTTGGTCCAAGTGAAAACGATGTTGGGGACACCTCGGGCACGGCAGTGGAGGGTGGCAGAACTGGTGCTGTCCCCAGCTGCAGCCACCTTAGTTAGGGGAGTGGGGTGCTCCACCTGGGGGGCAACTGGGAGGGGATGGGAGGTCAACATGAGCTATGTGGGAGACATGAGGGCTGTGGGTTCAGTGGCAGGTCTTAAAGTCAGGTGTTTGGGTGATACCCACATCTGACAACAAGACGGACCAGCCCTCGTGCTGGAGGCGCCACCCCGTTGTCCACGATGCACTGGTAAGCACCAGCCTGGGCCAGTTTGGCCTGGTGAATCTGCAGGTGCCCCGTGGGTCCCTTGGATATCTTCTCCATGTCATCCAGGCTCTGGTCCTCCTCATCTTCTCCCCGGAGGCCCGAGTCAAGAATTGGCCTCCCAGTCTAGCCCCAGATCCATCACTGCCCAAACTGTCCCTTTTGTAGCCTCATTCTCCTAGACACAATCACTCTCCACAGAGGTATTGAAGAAAAAATAATAATTCTTCTGTCATCCATCTATCCATTTACCCAATCCATCTTTTCATCCACAATCAGGCAACCACCTACCCATGCATTCACCCAACCGCTTATGCTTGGAACCATCTATCCATCCATCCATTCATTTATCCATCTGCTTATCTATCCATTCATCCATTTATCTTTCCATCCACTCATCGGTTTTACTCACTCATTCCTCTCCACCCATTTGTCTTCCTTTCTCTGCACCCATGTATCCACCCTTGTAGCTCTCCACCCATTCACACAACTATTCACTCATGCTTGCACACCCATAAATGCATGCATCTGTTCAGATATTTACCCAGCTACCTATTTATTCATCTCTCCATTGATCTTTCCATTCATCTATCCATCAATTCATCCATCATCTTTCCATAGATATCTTTCCTCTGCTGGTGTATCCATCCATCCATCTACCCTCTATCTATCCACTGATTTTTCTCCTTCAATCATCTTCTCACCCATCCACTCACCCATTTATCCATCCTTTCATTTGTCCATCTGTTCCTCCATCCACTCACTCATTCATCCACCTGTTCATCCACTTACCTACCTATCCACCCATCTATCCATCTACCCACTCACTCGCCTGACTGTCTACCATTCATCCATCCATTCATTTTGCCACCAACAGTTATTCGTTCTGGGAGCATGCCCTGACGAGTATATAGTTATACAGGATCAGATGTACGTGGTCCCCACTCCCAAGGAACTCACAGTCAAGAAACCACAACCCTTTGACCCCACCTCCATTCACCAAAGGCTGGGTCCTCACCAGTCTCTCCCAGCTGAACATGCCTGGGAGAATGGGATTGGCATCAACAGTGCAGACTATATCCACAGAACCCCCAACGTTCACCTCAGTGGGGTCCTGGAGGGCACGGATGGTGGGAGCATCTGGTGGAAGGCAGAGGCTTAGGGAAGGCACTTGGGACCAGACAGGTCTCCGTGGGAGAGGGCCCCAGGTGGGAGGGATGTCTTAGGGGTTTCAGGAAAGTTAGAGATATGGACACAATCTGCCCTTAATACGAAACAGTTAGAGGAGAGTTCTCAAGGTTGGTGAGTTGTCTCCACCCTCCACTATGCCTCTGTGATAATTAGAGTGGGTTGGGTGGGCTTCCAGAATTGTGCGGGGTGGGGGGCCTTATACAACGGGCTCCCATTCCCGACGGGAGCAGCTTCCGTGTCTAGGTGGGCCCCCTCTCTGGACAGAGATTTCACACTGGGTCTCTCTAGTGGAAGGGGTTCCGCAGTGGGCGTGGTTACACCACGGCGGGGACTTCCAGAGCCCGAGCAGGAGGGTTCCAGGATGGGTGGCTATCCCCGGGTGGGCGGAGCTCCCACAATAAGGAGACTCCACATTGGGCAAAGTTCCTTGGATGGGTGTGGTTTCCATGGTGGGCGGGACTCACAGTGCACGTCCAACCGCAGCAGCGCTTCCGCGGTGCCCTCAGAGTTCTGGCAGTGCAGCTGATAGAGGCCGTCGTCCGCGCGGGTCACATTCCACAGATGCAGAGCCCCGCTGGACAGGATGCGATGCCGGGGGCCGCCCGCTGGGGAAGGCCAGAATAAAGGACCTGGCAGGCCCTCCCATTTCCGGGACCCTTCTCCATGCCCACTTCCCTCACCTGGACTGAGGCGATAGCCGCGGAAGGTCCAGTTGAAGGCCTCGGGGGCGGGGTTAGCGGACACGGACACAGGCAGCAACGCCTCGCCCTGCTCCACCGCGGTCACCACCAGCACCTGCTCCCCCAGGAACTCTGGACGGTCTTCAGAGGGGGTGCCGCAGGGAGTCAAGATTGTTGTCAAGGTCAGGGTCAAGGACAGATTGGAGATCAGGCACAGGTTCAAGGGTTAAAGTTGGGGGATCACGACAGGGTTTAAGGTTGTGGACAAGGTAACAAGTTCAGAACTGAATTCAGGGGTAAAGTTCGGGATAGAAATTAGAATACAGTTTAGGCAAAGAGTAGAAGCCAGCATCAGGTTGAAGGATGGAAAGAGGGGTCATGATAGGGATCAGGGTTAGGAGAGAGGACAAAGGCAATATGGGAGTGGACAGGATAGGAGTTGGCCCAGGACCACTGGTCAGGATGAAGGTAGGGAGTTTCAAGTTTCAGGATGGGGTTAATGATAGAGTGATAGTGTCAAAGCAAAGACCCAGGCCAGTCTCAGTGGCTCACGCCTCTACTCCGAGAACTTTGGGAGACCAAGGCAGGAGGATCACTTGAGTCAAGGTGTTCAAGATCAGCCTGGGCAATATAGAGAGATACCATCTCTATTTAAAACTAAAAGTACAAAAAATCAGCCTAGTGTAGTGGGACGCGCCTGTAATCCCAGCACTTTGGGAGGCCAAGGCAGGAGGATTGCTTGAGCCCAGGGGTTCAAGACCAGCCTGGGCAACATAGTGAGGCCCTGTCGCTACAAAAAAATTAAAATAAACTAGCCAAAAGTGGAAGTGCACACCTGTAGTTTCAGCTACTCAGGAGGCTGAGGTAGGATCACTTGAGCTCAGAAGTTGGAGGCTGCAGTGAGCTATGATTGCACCACTGCAGTGCAGCCCGAGCGACAGAGGGAGACTCCATCAAAAAAAGAAAGAGAGAGAGAGAGAAAGAGAGAGGAAGGAAGGAAGGAAGGAAGGAAGGAAGGAAGGAAGGAAGGAAGGGAGGGGGCCGGGCGTGGTGGCTCACGCCTGTAATCCCAGCACTTTGGGAGGCCAAGGCGGGCGGATCACCAGGTCAGGAGATCGAGAAACCCCGTCTCTACCAAAACTACAAAAATAAAATTAGCCGGGCAAGGTGGCAGGCGACTGTAGTCCCAGCTACTCGGGAGGCTGAGGCAGGAGAATGGCGTGAACCATGGGAGGCGGAGCTTGCAGTGAGCCGAGATCGCGCCACTGCACTCCAGCCTGGGTGACAGAGCCAGACTCCGTCAAAAAAAAAGGGGGGGGCGGGGAAGACGCAAGGAGTAGGTTAGGGTCATCAAGAGGACCTTTCCGGCCGGGGCACATACACAGCACGTTGAGGCGATAGAAGGAGCTCACGGTTTCGCGGAGCTCGGCGCTGTGGGCGCGGCAGGTCACGCGTTGGCCATGATCGCAGGATGACACTTGCAGAAGGACGCTTCTGGCCGCGGCGGAGCCTCTGAACGGGGCTCTCCGGGGCGGGGCGGCCAAGCCCTCCAGCCTGTGGACCCGGGGTGAGGCCAGGGCTGCGAGCAGAGCCAGAGGCTGGAGAGGGGCTAGGCACGGGCGGGACATGCGTGGAGGGGGCGAGGCCAGAGAGGGGCGGGGTCCCTCACACTCCCACCTCTCGCCTTCCTTGTCCCAGGACAAGTTGACCGGCGGGTTGCTGCTAACGCTGATGCATGTCAAGTTTAAGGCGTCCCCCCGGGGCAGTGCGGATGCGTTGGCCAGGATCGTCACGTTAGTTGGGGGAACTGGGAGAGGGGGTTGGAGGAGCGAGACTCAGAGGTTAGGGGCGGCCTGGTCTGCGTCCATCCCGCCTGCACCCCAGGCTCCGTCCAGTCTCGGGTCCCCCACCCCGCCCCCGCCCGCACCCCCCGAGTCCAGGGTTCGCTGGGTCCCTGCCCCACCTGGCTCTGTCCTCCACCCTGTCCTGCCCCGGCCGAGTCCGCCCCCGGGCCTCAGCCGTGCGCGCCCTCACACTGCACCGCCAGCTACGTGGACGCGCTGAGCTGGCCAGCCTTGCACATGAACTTGGCCTGGTTGTCCGACGGCCCTGTGACCAGCACCAGCTCTCGGGAGAAGGTGCTCCCAGATTTCTCCACGTTGCCGAGCTGCATGCACCGCGGCTCCTGCGGCAGCCGCGACTCAGTCACAGTGCGCGAGTCCTATGGGGCGGGAGTGACTGGGGGCCGCAGGCAGCCCTGCCGCTTCCACCAACCCCCAACTCCCGCACCCTGCCCACTGGGTTGGTGCTGCCAGCCCAGACAAAGCCTTTTGGTGATACGGAGAAACACCCCCATCAGCGCCACCCCCCTAGGGCAAAGCAGTGGGGAGTGGAACTGAGTAACCCCTGCCCTGGAGTCTCTCCCGCCTCCCCGGATCCCTGTGCACGGCAGTTTTGGGGATCTGAATCCGTCTTCTGTACCACACCCAACCCCCGCTCCGCCTCTGCAGCCACCTGCAGGCCGTCAGCGCACTCCTCAAAATCTATTTCTGCTCTGTTTACCCAACACCACGTGCAGGAAACTCCCTTGAAATTCCCAGGCCTTTCCCAGAATGCCTCAGTTCCTTTTCTTAAAATTCCCACTGTCCCCAAAGATTTCCTTTGAAATTTTCCTTAATTCCAGTGCCTTTCCATAGATTACTTTCTTTTTTTTTTTATTGTTGCTGCTGCACAAATTAAACTTTCCATAGATTCTGAATATTTCCCGATATTATATCTTATAATCCCAGTCTTTTAACAGATTCCTTTATATTGCCCAGATTCTCAGCACTTCCCCAGAATTCCATCCTATTAAAATGAAATTCCATTGTCATTTCTATAATTCCTAGTCTTCCCCCCAAAATTTTCAACCAGCTCCCTAACTTCCCAGGATTTTCTTAGAATTAGGCTTCTCTTTCATTTTAATGAAATTTCATTTTCTTACCTCCAAATCCCAAGAATTCGATTTAATACTAATGAGTTTTCGATAGTCTGTGGAATTACTAGCTTTTCTCCAAATTTTCTTTTTCTTTTTTTCTGGGATTCAAGTCTTTCCCTAAAATTCCTGACATTTCAGCTGAATTCTGAGATTTTTCACTAGAATTTTCCATAATTTTAACGAAATTACCTTTTCTCTAGAATACCTAATCTTGATTCAGAATTCCAATTTTTATCCTAGAATTCTCACTGTTTCCCCAGAATTTTCCTAGGATTCCATTTAATTCTCATGGCATTTGTGTCTTTCCTGATTCCCTGCCAAACCTCAGAATCTCTAGTACTTTTCAAGAAATTTAATCTTTTTCCAAGATTGCCCAAGATTCT
>NW_022168515.1:0-1142 GCF_008728515.1 Papio anubis
TTGGAGATGCGGGCTCTTTTTTGGTTCCATATGAACTTTAAAGCAGCTTTTTCCAATTCTGTGAAGAAACTCATTGGTAGCTTGATGGGGATGGAATTGAATCTACAAATTACCTTGGGCAGTATGGCCATTTTCACAATATTGATTCTTCCTATCCATGAACATGGTATGTTCTTCCATTTGTTTGGGTCCTCTTTTATTTCACTGAGCAGTGGTTTGTAGTTCTCCTTGAAGAGGTCCTTTGCATCCCTTGCAAGTTGAATTCCTAGGTATTTTATTCTCTTTGAAGCAATTGTGAATGGAAGTTCATTCATGATTTGGCTCTCTGTTTGTCTGTTATTGGTGTATAAGAATGCTTGTGATTTTTGCACATTAATTTTGTATCCTGAGACTTTGCTGAAGTTGCTTATCAGCTTAAGGAGATTTGGGGCTGAGATGATGGGGTTTTCTAAATATATAATCATGTCATCTGCAAACAGGGACAATTTGACTTCTTCATTTCCTATCTGAATACCCTTGATTTCTTTCTCTTGCCTGATGGCCCTAGCCAGAACTTCCAACACTATATTGAATAGGAGTGGCGAAAGAGGGCATCCTTGTCTTGTGCCAGTTTTCAAAGGGAATGCTTCCAGGTTTTGCCCATTCAGTATGATATTGGCTGTGGGTTTGTCATAAATAACTCTTATTATTTTGAGATACATTCCATCAATACCAAATTTATTGAGCGTTTTTAGCATGAAGGGCTGTTGCATTTTGTCAAAGGCCTTTTCTGCATCTATTGAGATAATCATGTGGTTTTTGTCTTTGGTTCTGTTTATATGCTGGATTACGTTTATTGATTTGTGTATGTTGAACCAGCCTTGCCTCCCAGGGATGAAGCCCACTTGATCATGGTGGATAAGCTTTTTGATGTGCTGCTGGATTTGGTTTGCCAGTATTTGAGGATTTTTGCATCGATGTTCATCAGGGATATTGGTCTAAAATTCTCTTTTTTTGTTGTGTCTCTGCCAGGCTTAGGTATCAGGATGATGTTGGCCTCATAAAATGAGTTAGGGAGGATTCCCTCTTTTTCTATTGATTGGAATAGTTTCAGAAGGAATGGTACCAACTCCTCCTTGTACCTCTGGTAGAATTCAGCTGTG
>NW_022168516.1:0-1142 GCF_008728515.1 Papio anubis
TTGGAGATGCGGGCTCTTTTTTGGTTCCATATGAACTTTAAAGCAGCTTTTTCCAATTCTGTGAAGAAACTCATTGGTAGCTTGATGGGGATGGAATTGAATCTACAAATTACCTTGGGCAGTATGGCCATTTTCACAATATTGATTCTTCCTATCCATGAACATGGTATGTTCTTCCATTTGTTTGGGTCCTCTTTTATTTCACTGAGCAGTGGTTTGTAGTTCTCCTTGAAGAGGTCCTTTGCATCCCTTGCAAGTTGAATTCCTAGGTATTTTATTCTCTTTGAAGCAATTGTGAATGGAAGTTCATTCATGATTTGGCTCTCTGTTTGTCTGTTATTGGTGTATAAGAATGCTTGTGATTTTTGCACATTAATTTTGTATCCTGAGACTTTGCTGAAGTTGCTTATCAGCTTAAGGAGATTTGGGGCTGAGATGATGGGGTTTTCTAAATATATAATCATGTCATCTGCAAACAGGGACAATTTGACTTCTTCATTTCCTATCTGAATACCCTTGATTTCTTTCTCTTGCCTGATGGCCCTAGCCAGAACTTCCAACACTATATTGAATAGGAGTGGCGAAAGAGGGCATCCTTGTCTTGTGCCAGTTTTCAAAGGGAATGCTTCCAGGTTTTGCCCATTCAGTATGATATTGGCTGTGGGTTTGTCATAAATAACTCTTATTATTTTGAGATACATTCCATCAATACCAAATTTATTGAGCGTTTTTAGCATGAAGGGCTGTTGCATTTTGTCAAAGGCCTTTTCTGCATCTATTGAGATAATCATGTGGTTTTTGTCTTTGGTTCTGTTTATATGCTGGATTACGTTTATTGATTTGTGTATGTTGAACCAGCCTTGCCTCCCAGGGATGAAGCCCACTTGATCATGGTGGATAAGCTTTTTGATGTGCTGCTGGATTTGGTTTGCCAGTATTTGAGGATTTTTGCATCGATGTTCATCAGGGATATTGGTCTAAAATTCTCTTTTTTTGTTGTGTCTCTGCCAGGCTTTGGTATCAGGATGATGTTGGCCTCATAAAATGAGTTAGGGAGGATTCCCTCTTTTTCTATTGATTGGAATAGTTTCAGAAGGAATGGTACCAACTCCTCCTTGTACCTCTGGTAGAATTCAGCTGTG
>NW_022168517.1:0-1142 GCF_008728515.1 Papio anubis
TGAGAAGAATTAACAGAACACTAAGAGGTTTCTCAGAAAGCTTCTTTCCAGATTTCATCTGAGGATATTTCCTTTTTCATCATAGCCCTCTATGGTTTTCCAAATATCACTTTGCCAATTCCACAAAAACTGTCTTGGTGAAAGGCTTCTTGAGGGGAAAGCGGTGACTCTGTGAGATGATTTCACAGGACACAAAGAAGTTTCCCAAAAAGCCTCTTTCTCTTTTATACCGGAGGATATATTCTTGGAAACTATAGTCTTCAAATGGATCCGAAATATCTGTTCTCAGATTCCACAGAAATAAGGCTAGAAAAGAGATCTAGGAAATACAGATGTAACTCTGTGAGATGAATTAACAGAACACTAAGCAGTTTCTCAGAAAGCTTCTTTCCAGATTTCATCTGAGGATATTTCCTTTTTCACCATAGCCGTCTATGGGCTTCCAAATATCACTTTGCCAATTCCACAAGAACTGTCTTAGCGAAAGGCTTCTTGAGGGGAAAGCTGTAACTCTGTGAGATGATTTCACAGAACACAAAGAAGTTTCTCAGAAAGCTTCTTTCTCTTTGTTATCGGAGGATATTTCCTTTGGCCCTATAGTCTTCAAAGGGATCCGGAATATCTCTTCAAAGATTCCACAGAAATAAAGCTAGCAAAGAGATCCACGAAATACAGATGTAACACTGTGAGATGAATTAACAGAACACTAAGAAGTTTCTCAGAAAGCTTCTTTCCAGATTTCATCTGAGGATATTTCCTTTTTCATCATAGCCCTCTATGGTTTTCCAAATATCACTTTGCCAATTCCACAAAAACTGTCTTGGTGAAAGGCTTCTTGAGGGGAAAGCGGTGACTCTGTGAGATGATTTCACAGGACACAAAGAAGTTTCCCAAAAAGCCTCTTTCTCTTTTATACCGGAGGATATATTCTTGGAAACTATAGTCTTCAAATGGATCCGAAATATCTGTTCTCAGATTCCACAGAAATAAGGCTAGAAAAGAGATCTAGGAAATACAGATGTAACTCTGTGAGTTGAATTAACAGAACACTAAGCAGTTTCTCAGAAAATTTCTTTCCAGATTTCATATGAGGATATTTCCTTTTTCACCACAGCCGTCTATGGGCTTCCAAATATCACTTT
>NW_022168518.1:0-1142 GCF_008728515.1 Papio anubis
GCGATTGTGATTGATGCGAGCAGCACGCTTCCGCAGAGGTAAATTGCGTTGCTGAGAAAACTTTTGCTTAAGTGCTGGTTTCACTTTGCGTCACCGAGCATTTATCTCCAACAAAACCAAGCTGTGCTCTGACCACCTTGGGCAACTGCCATCAGGACATCCTGAGGCTGTGTCATGCACAAGCATCCCCAATCTTGGCAAAATAAACTTTCTAAATACTCTTATCCCCAAATGCTCAGGGAGACTGATTTGAATAATCATAAAACTCCGAGGCTGCACTCCAGCCTGGGCCACAGAGCAAGACTCTGTTTCAGATAAAATAAAATAAAATGAAATAAAATAAAATAAAATAAAATAATCAAATCTCCGGTCTCCCGCACAGCCGACTCTGCGTGAATTACTCCTTCTCTATTGCTATTCCCCCCGTCTTGAGAAATCGGCTCTGTCTAGGTAGCGGGCAAGGTGAACCCACTGGGCAGTTACAGAATTGCCATTATATTGCTTGCAATTTTATATCTTATTACGCAAAATAGCTATAACCTTGTATACAAGGTTAAATGCGAATGTGCTCCTTGCGTGGTCAGATCCCAGCGCAGGAAGGACGCACCCCCTGCAAACCGCTGGGCCAAAACGGTCATTCTGGCCTCATCCAGCCTCACGTGAGATCGCAATCTCCTGTCACTCAGGGCCTGAGGGGGCGGGTCCTGAAGCCCCATACAATCAGGGACGCTGGGTGGGGACCCGTCAATCAGGCGCGCCGCCGGAAAGGAGAGGGCGGCTTCCGGGATCTGGCTGGCGGTCGCTTTGTTTCGCCTTCGCCACCGTAGGCTCTTCCTGTGAGTCTCCGCTGCTACTTCCTGGCTCTGGGAGGCCCGGTGGCTCTGCAGCAGCCTTGGCCACCCTGTGACCTGCGGGTATTGGGACATCCCTAGCTGACGCCGGGACACCCGGGAAGCCGAGGAACTGTGAGTGGACTGCGCCTGGCTTCCCGAAGTGGGGAAGAGGGCTGGGTGAAACCTGCTGGAACCAGCCATGGGCTGCGGAACCTGCGGACCGAGTCGCCGGGCGCAGCCGGGCCTCAGTCACCTTCTGTGTAGGGCCGGGCGGTGCGGGCAGCGGGACCCCTGCGTCCTGTCTGTACC
>NW_022168519.1:0-1142 GCF_008728515.1 Papio anubis
GTCAAAACCGGTTTCAAACGGTCTGATCCGGCTTGATCCAGTCTGATCTGGTCTGAACCAGTCTGCTCCGGTTTGATCCGGTTTGATCCGGTCTGATCTGGTTTGCTCCGGTCTGATCCGGTCAAAATCGTTTTGAACCGGTCTGATCCGGTCTGAAACGTTGTGAACCGGTCTGATCCGGTTTGATCCGGACTGATCCGGTTTGATCTGGTCTGGTCCGGTTTGCTCCGGTCTGATCCGGTCAAAATCTTTTTGAAGCGGTCTGATCCGGTCTGAAACGTTCTGAACTGGTCTGATCCGGTTTGATCCGGACTGATCCGGTTTGATCTGGTCAAAACCGGTTCAATCCGGTCAAAACCTGTTTGAACCGGTCTGATCCGGTTTGATCCGGTCTGATCTGGTCTGATCCGGTTTGATCCGGTCTGGTCCGGTCAAAACCGGTTTCAAACGGTCCGATCCGGTTTCATCCAGTCTGATCTGGACTGAACCGGTTTGATCTGGTTTGATCCGGTTTGATCCGGTCTGATCCGGTTGTCTCCGGTCTGATCCGCTCAAAATCGGTTTGAACCAGTCTGATCCGGTCTGAACGGTCTGAACCGGTCTGATCCGGTTTGATCCCGTCAAGACCGGTTCGATCCAGTCAAAACCGGTTTGAACCGATCTGATCCGGTCTGATCCGGTTTCATCCAGTCTGATCCTGTTTGATCCGGTCATACCCGGTTTGATCCAGTCAAAACCGGTTCGATCTGGTCAAAACCAGTTCGATCTGGTGAAAACCGGTTTGAACCGCTCTGATCCGGTCTGATCTGTTTTGAATCGGTCTGATCCGGTTTGATCCGGTCTGATCCGGTTTGATCCGGTCTGATCCGGTCAAAATCAGTTTGAACCGGTCTGATCCGCTCTGAACGATCTGAACCGGTCTGATCCGGTTCGATCCCGTCAAGACCGGTTCGATCTGGTCAAAACCGGTTTGAACCGATCTGATCCGGTCTGATCCAGTTTCATCCGGTCTGATCCTGTTTGATCCGGTCATACCCGGTTAGATCTGGTCAAAACCGTTTTGATCCGGTTTGATCCTGTTTGATCTGGTCTGATCTGGTCAAAACCGGTTTGAACCGGTCTGATCCTCTCTCAACCAGTGT
>NW_022168520.1:0-1142 GCF_008728515.1 Papio anubis
GAAACCAATGAGAACAAAGATACAACATATCAGAATCTCTGGGACACATTTAAAGCAGTGTGTAGAGGGAAATTTATAGCACTAAATGCTCACAAGAGAAAGCAGGAAAGATCAAAAATTGACACTCTAACATCACAATTAAAAGAACTAGAGAAGCAAGAGCAAACGCATTCAAAAGCTAGCAGAAGTCAAGAAATAACTAAGATCAGAGCAGAACTGAAGGAGATAGAGACACAAAAAACCTACCAAAAAATCAATGAATCCAGGAGTTGGGTTTTTGAAAAGATGAACAAATTGACAGAACGCTAGAAAGACTAATAAAGAAGAAAAGAGAGAAGAATCAAATAGACGCAATAAAAAATGATAAAGGGGATATCACCACCAACCCCACAGAAATACAAACTACCGTCAGAGAATACTATAACCACCTCTACGCAAATAAACTGCAAAATCTAGAAGAAATGGATAATTTCCTGGACACTTACACTCTTCCAAGACTAAACCAGGAAGAAGCTGAATCCCTGAATAGACCAATAGCAGGCTCTGAAATTGAGGCAATAATTAATAGCCTACCAACCAAAAAAAGTCCAGGACCAGATGGATTCACAGCCGAATTCTACCAGAGGTACAAGGAGGAGCTGGTACCATTCCTTCTGAAACTATTCCAATCAATAGAAAAAGAGGAACTCCTCCCTAACTCATTTGATGAGGAAAACATC
Organism: Papio anubis; assembly: GCF_008728515.1. Lineage (NCBI taxonomy): Eukaryota > Metazoa > Chordata > Mammalia > Primates > Cercopithecidae > Papio > Papio anubis. The sequence goes on from NW_022168520.1 coordinate 720, forward strand.
ATCCTGATACCAAAGCCTGGCAGAAACACAACAACAACAAAAAGAGAATTTTAGACCAATATCCCTAATGAACATCGATGCAAAAATCCTCAATAAAATACTGGCAAACCGGATCCAGCAGCACATCAAAAACCTTATCCACCATCATCAAGTGGGCTTCATCCCTGGGATGCAAGGCTGGTTCAACATACGCAAATCAATAAACGTAATCCAGCATATAAACAGAACCAAAGACAAAAACCACATGATTCTCTCAATAGATGCAGAAAAGGCCTTCGACAAAATTCAACAGCCCTTTATGCTAAAAACGCTCAATAAATTCGGTATTGATGGAACGTATCTCAAAATAATAAGAGCTATTTATGACAAACCCACAGCCAATATCATCCTGAATGGGCAAAAACTGGAAAAATTCCCTTTGAA
>NW_022168521.1:0-1142 GCF_008728515.1 Papio anubis
TTTTATTTTTGCCAGGTATTCTATTCTAAGAGGAAAAGTTTTGTTTCTTCAGCACTTTAAATGCGTCATGTCACTCTCTCCTGGCCTATAAGGTTTACATTGAAAAGCCTGTTGCAAGACATGTTGGGCCTCCATTGTATTTTTTTTTTTTTCTTTTCTTGCTTCAGGATCCTTTATTCATCCTTGATTTTGTGGAGGAAATTTAATTATTAAACACCTCAAGATAGTCTTTTGTTTGGTATTCTATAACCTTGTGTGTGGATACTGGTATATTTATGTTTGGTAAATTCTCTGTTACTGCCCCCTTTGAATAAACTTTATACCCCAATCTCTTTCTTTACCTGTCTTTTAACATTTAGATTTGTCCTTTTGAGGCTATTTTCTATATGTTATAGGCATGGTTTATTGTTTTTTATTCTTTCGTCTTTTGTCTCATCTTATTGTATATTTTCAAATATCCTGTCTTCAAGTTCACTAATTCTTTCTTCTGCCATTAAAGACTCTGCTGCATTCTTCAGCATGTCAACTGAATTTTATAGCTCCAGAATTTCTACTTGCTTATTTTCAATTATTTTAATATCTTTGTTAAATTAATCTGATAGAATTCTGAATTTCTTCTGTGTTATCTTGAATTTCTTTTAGTTTCCTTAACATAGATTTTGAATTATCTGTCTGAAAGGTCACATATCTCTGTTTCTCCAGGATCAGTCCACAGTGCATTATTTAGTTAACTTACTAAGGTCATGTTTTCTGTGATGGTGTAGAAGCTAGTAGATGTTCTTTGATGTCTGGGTCCTGAAGAGTTAGGTAGGTATTTATTGTAGCCTACATAGTCTCAGATTATTTGTACCCATTCTTCTAGGGAAGGTTTGAAGATACTTGAAGGGACTTAGGTATTGTGCTCTAAATTGTATCTGCTTTAAGAGACACATCAAGCCCAATAATGCTGTTGTTCTTGAGGACTCATAGAGGTAATGCCTTGATGATCTTAGATAAGATCTGGGAGAATTATCTGGATTATCAGGTGGAGATTCTTGTTCTCTTCCTTTACTTCCTCCTAAGCAAACAAATTCTCTCTCTCTGTTCTAAGACACATGGAACTGGGGGTGGAGTGACATAAGCACTCCTTTGACCACCACCAA
>NW_022168522.1:0-1142 GCF_008728515.1 Papio anubis
TATATATTTAGGATAGTTAGCTCTTCTTGTTGAATTGATCCCTTTACCATTATGTAATGGTCTTCTTTGTCTCTTTTGATCTTTGTTGGTTTAAAGTCTGTTTTATCAGAGACTAGGATTGCAACCCTTGCCTTTTTTTGTTTTCCATTTGCTTGGTAGAGCTTCCTCCATCCCTTTATTTTGAGCCTATGTGTGTCTCTGCGTGTGAGATGCATCTCCTGAATATAGCAAACTGAGGGGCCTTGACTCTTTATCCAATTTGCCAGTCTGTGTCTTCTAATTGGACCATTTAGCCCATTTACATTTAAGGTTAATATTGTTATATGTGAACTTGATCCTGTCATTATGATGTTAGCTGGTTATTTTGCTCATTAGTTGATGCAGTTTCTTCCCAGCATCGATGGTCTTTACATTTTGGCATGTTTTTGCAATGGCTGGTACCAGTTGTGTTCCTTTCCATGTTTAGTGCTTCCTTTAGGAGCTCTTGTAGGGCAGGCCTGGTGGTGACAAAATCTCTCAGCATTTGCTTGTCTGCAAAGGATTTTATGTCTCCTTCACTAATGAAACTTAGTTTGGTTGGATATGAAATTCTGGGTTGAAAATTCTTTTCTTTAGGAATGCTGAACATTGGCCCCCACTCTCTTCTGGCTTGTAGAGTTTCTGCCGAGAGATCTGCTGTTGGTCTGATGGGCTTCCCTTTTGGGTAACCCGACTTTTCTCTCTGGCTGCCCTTAACATTTTTTCCTTCATTTCAACTTTGGTGAATCTGACAATTATGTGTCTTGGATTTGTTCTTCTCAAGGAGTATCTTTGTGGCATTCTCTGTATTTCCTGAATTTGAATGTTGGCCTGCTTTGCTAGGTTGGGGAAGTTCTCCTGGATAATATCCTGCAGAGTGTTTTCCAACTTGGTTCCATTCTCCCCGTCACTTTTAGGTACACCAATCAGAGTAGATTTGGTCTTTTCACATAATCCCACATTTCCTGGAGGCTTTGTTCATTTCTTTTTACTCTTTTTTCTCTAAACTTCTCTTCTCGCTTCATTTCATTCATTTGATCTTCAATCACTGATACTATTTCTTCCAGTTGATCGAGACAGTTACTGAAGCTTGTGCATTTGTCACGTAGTTCTCGTGTCATGGT
>NW_022168523.1:0-1141 GCF_008728515.1 Papio anubis
AGTGGATCTCTTTGCTAGCCTTATTTCTGTGGAATCTGAGAACAGATGTTTCGAATCCCTATGAAGACTATAGGGCCAAAGGAAATATCCTCCGATAACAAAGAGAAAGAAGCTTTCTGAGAAACTTCTTCGGGTTCTGTGAAATCATCTCACAGAGTTACAGCTTTCACCTCAAGAAGCCTTTCGCTAAGAGAGTTCTTGTGGAATTCGCAGAGTGATATATGGAAGCCCATAGAGGGCTATGGTGAAAAAGGAATTATCCTCAGAAGAAATCTGGAAAGAAGCTTTCTGAGAAACTGCTTAGTGTTCTGTTAATCCATCTCAAAGAAGTACGTCTGTATTTCATGGATCTCTTTACTAGCCTTATTTCCGTGGAATATGAGAACAGATATTTCGAATCCCTATGAAGACTATAGGGACAAAGGAAATATCCTCCGATAAGAAAGAGAAAGAAGCTTCCTGAGAAAATTCTTTGTGTTTTGTGAAATCATCTAACAGAGTTACAGTTTTCACCTCAAGAAGCCTTTCGCTAAGACAGTTCTTGTCGAATTGGCAACGTGATATTTGGAAGCCCATAGAGGGCTATGGTGAAAAAGGAAATATCCTCCAATGAAACCTGGAAAGAAGCTTTCTGAGAAACTGCTTAGTGTTCTGTTAATTCATCTCACAGAGTTACATCTGTATTTCGTGGATCTCTTTGCTAGCCTTATTTCTGTGGAATCTGAGAACAGATATTTCGAATCCCTATGAAGACTATAGGGCCAAAGGAAATATCCTCCGATAACAAAGAGAAAGAAGCTTTCTGAGAAACTTCTTCAGGTTCTGTGAAATCATCTCACAGAGTTACAGCTTTCACCTCAAGAAGCCTTTCGCTAAGAGAGTTCTTGTGGAATTCGCAAAGTGATATCTGGAAGCCCATAGAGGGCTATGGTGAAAAAGGAAATATCCTCAGATGAAATCTGTAAAGAAGCTTTCTGAGAAACTGCTTAGTGTTCTGTTAATTCATCTCACGGAGTTACATCGGTATTTCGTGGATCTCTTTACTAGCTTTATTTCTATGGAATCTGAGAAGAGATATTTCGGATCCCTTTGAAGACTATAGAGCCAAAGAAAATATCCTGCGATAACAAAGAGAAAGAAG
>NW_022168524.1:0-1141 GCF_008728515.1 Papio anubis
TCTCACAGAGTTACATCTGTATTTCGTGGAATCTGAGAACAGATATTTCAGATCCCTTTGAAGACTATAGGGCCCAAGGAAATATCCTCCGATAAAAAGGAGAAAGAAGCTTTCCGTGAAACTTCTTTGTGTTCTGTGAAATCATCTCAAAGAGTTACAGCTTCCCCTCAAGAAGCCTTTCGCTAAGACAGTTCTTGTGGAATTGGCAAAGTGATATTTGGAAGCCCATAGAGGGCTATGGTGAAAAAGGAAATATCCTCAGATGAAATGTGGAAAGAAGATTTCTGAGAAACTGCTTAGTGTTCTGTTAATTCATCTCACAGAGTTACATCTGTATTTCGTAGATCTCTTTGCTAGCCTTATTTCTGTGGAATCTGAGAACAGATATTTCAGATCCCTGTGAAGACCCTAGGGCCAAAGGAAATATCCTCTGATAACAAAGAGAAAGAAGCTTTCTGAGAAACTTCTTTGTGTTCTGTGAAATCATCTCACAGAGTTACAGCTTTCCCCTCAAGAAGCGTTTCGCTAAGACAGTTCTTGTGGAATTGGCAAAGTGATATTTGGAACCCCTAGAGGGCTATGGTGAAAAAGGAAATATCCTCAGATGAAATCTGGAAAGAAGTTTTCTGAGAAACTGCTTAGTGTTCTGTGAATTCATCTCTCGGAGTTTCAGCTTTCCCCTCAAGAACCCGCTCGCTAAGCCTGTTCTTGGGGAATTCTCAAAGTGATATTTGGAATCCCATAGGGGGCTATGGTGAAAAAGAAAATATCCTACGAGAAAAACTAGAAAGGAGTTTTCTGAGAGACTACTTTGTGATGTGTGACTTCCACTCACAGAGTTACATCTGTATTTCGTGGATCTCTTTGCTAGCCTTATTTCTGTGGAATCTCAGAACAGATATTTCGGATCCCTTTGAAGACTATAGGGCCAAAGAAAATATCCTCTGATTACAAAGAGAAAGAAGGTTTCTGAGAAACTTCTTTGTGTTCTATGAAATCATCTTACAGAGATACAGATTTCCCCTCAAGAAGCTTTTGCTAAGTCAGTTCTTGTGGAATTGGTAAAGTGATATTTGGAAGCCCATGGAGGGCTAGGGTGAAAAAGGAAATATCCTCAGATGAAATCTGGAAAGAAGCTTTC